>NW_005871288.1:1448889-1511389 GCF_000147115.1 Myotis lucifugus
GAAGTGGTGGGAGACAAACATTAATGTGAGACCATAACATCAATTGGCTGCCTCCTCACACCCTCTATCAGGGATCGAGCCTGAAACCCGGGCATTTTCCTCACCGGGAATCAAACCGACAATCTTTTGGTACAAGGCACAATGCCCAACCAACTAAGCCACACCAGCCAGGGCTTGCATTTATTTTTCTCTAAATAATATACCATAGCAATTTGAGGACATAATACATATTTAATTTATTTATTCTTCACAGGGATTGGTGAACTAAGGCCAAAGGGCTGGCCACTTTTTTCTGTTTGGTAGTTTCATTTTGTTCTTTATTGAGGTAAAACATACATAATATAAAATATAGCATTCTCACCATTTAAAGTGTACAATTCAGTGGCTTTTAGTTTATTTACAGTGTTTTAATCCTCACCTGAGGATACTTTCCCATTGATTTTTTAGGGAGAGTGGAAGAGAGAGAGACAGAAACATTGATGTGAAAGAGATACATTGATTGGTTGCTTCCTGCACACCCACTGACCAGGGCCTGGGCCGGGGAGGAGCCTATAACCAAGGTGCATGCCCTGGATCAGAATTGAACCTGGGACCCTCTATCCACTGAGCTGAACTGGCTGGGGCAGTATGTTCACAGTGTTGAATGGTCATCACCATTATCTTGTTCCAGACTATTTTTATCATCTGGAAACTTTGTATCCATTAAGTATTCACTTCCTATTCCTCCCTAGGACTAGCTGCTGGCAACCACTAATTTGGTTTCTGTTTCCATGGTTTACTTATTCTACATCTTTCAAATAAATACAGTTATATAGTAAGTGACGTAACTAGGATTAGGTTTTACATTTCTGCAAAGAAGACAGTGGGGTTTTGATGATTGCATTGAATTTTCTGATTGCTTTGGGGATTATTTCTATTTTAACATTATTAAGTTTTCCATTTTTTCTTTTTTAAAAATTAAATTTATTAGGATGACATTGGTTAATAGGATCATATAGGTTTTAAGTATACATTTCTATGAGACATAATCTATATATCACATTGTGTGTCCACTATCCAAAGTCAAACCATCTTCCGTCACCATATATTTGGCCCCTTTTACCCCCTGCCCCACTCCACACCCTCCCCTCTGGTAACCACCATACTGTTTTTCGTGTCTATGAGTTTCACTTTTATATCCCACATGTGAGTGAAGTCATAGGGTTCTCAGATTTTTCTGACTGACTTAGTTTGCTTACCATAATTTTCTCAAAGTCTATCCATGTAGTCACAAATGGAAGTATTTCTTCTCATGACTGAGTAGTAACATATATATATATATATATATATATATATATATATATATATATATATAACTTCTTTATCCAATCCTCTATCGAAGGACACTTTGGTTGTCTTCATGTCTTGGACACCATGAATAATGTGCAATGAACAGAGGTGTGCATATATCTTTGCATTAGTGTTTCAGAGTTTCTCTGGTAAACAAGCATCTATGTGGGCTTCCCTTAAATATAGATTCCCTTTAATATACTAGAGTTTTTCATAGCCCTTATTCTATTAATTATCTCTTTCCCCAGCCTCTTCTGTTCCAGGCATTTTGGTTCATGTAGTTTTGCCCCTGGCATTATCTCTTGCTCAGGAGGTAGTGGCTAATGTATTTGTCTAAAAATGCTCATGACAACACCACCTATAAAGCAGCTTCAGCCCCCACGAAGTTCCATGTAGGCAAAACAAAGTGAAGTCCTTAAGCCGGTCCTCCAGGGAACCGTCACACAGTCAAAATACAAAACTGCCTTTTTTGAGAATAAGCCCATACTGTTCCCAGGTACTCAGAGCCTGCACCAGGAATACTGGCTGCCCTCTTCAAGGGTGCTACAGAATAGGGAAGTGGAGGTAGTAGAAACAGGGTAAATTTGTATGCACCAGAGGTCTTCTAGCAAATACCTGCAGGTTTTCTCTTCACAAAGCTTTTCCCTAGTTGTAAGCTCTTTCTTTCTTTTTTAATAGATTTCAGAGTTCCTAAAATAGTGATTTTTTTAAAAACTCTGACAGTTTTTGCCAGCTTCTCCATTGCTTCTATGGCTTCTTTTGTTCTACAATGGCAAAAGTTGAGTAGTTGCAACTGTGTTGTCCAAGGAGCCAAAATATTTACTGTTTAATTTTTAAGAGATATTTTTCTGACCTCTATTCTGGAAATCAGTACATAGGATCTACACAAAATATTTATTTATGCATACATTGGTAGAAAATGGATGGAAGAACAAAAAAATTATATTTATATTTTAGAGGGAGGTTATCTAATGTAAATATCTACATGCATCTTAGTAAACAGCATATAAAAACTTAAAATTGTACTCTCTTAAAAGACCATGATAATTTATTGATCATTTTTGGAGTTGTCATTTTTTACTTAGAGTTCACTATTACATACAGGATTAGTGATGGCCAGTTAAAATTAAAACATTCCAATTAAAAATATGCATTAATATTCAGAAAACATCCTATTATTATCATAAGCTATTTTTTTTGGTCTAGGTTACATGATATATGTTCTTCATCTATCCAAGAGTATTGCCTAGTAGAGCAGAGGGATAGGTCATTATCAAATAGTTATAGGGAGTCAATAACTTATTTGTTAAAGAAATATCCATCTTCTGAACATCACTGTCAGTGGTAATGTCCTTAATCTCCCTTTCAAAAACATGATTCTCTACTTTGTGTTCTCTTGAGTATCTTAGAGCAAGTTGTTTTTTAAAACATTTTCTCGTGTTGACACATATGTTTTATAGTTTTAAAGAGCTGACTCAACTTCCAGAAGAGGCAACCTCAGCAGCATCATTGCCCTTGCCCTTCATGTAGCTCATTTGTTAGCCTTCTACTTCTAATCAACTTCTCAGCACCTACCTTGATCTTCGCACTCATTGAAAACCAAGTTGCTCTGTTATTATTTATTAGTCAGTGCTTTCAGCGTGAGGAGAGTGATGAGATGTAATGAGTGTGCCCTCAAGGGTCAGACATAGAAAAAAATAAATGATTCTTGGGAAAATATAAACTGCTCATTTTTAAGTTTTAAAGTCCATAACTTTTCATTTGGCCCATAGGGATGCTATTTGGGAAAAGGTGGTGTGTTTTTTTTGTTGTTGTTGGTTTTTGTTTTTTTTTTCCGCCCTGTATTGTTTTATTTTGTTTTTGGTCAACTTTATCTTAATTACAAAAAAATTGAGTCATTAACAATATAAATGCATAAAGTATAAATCCTTTAATACTGTTCTTAATTGAGAATAATGTTATCCATAAGCAATTTGGGTTTCAGCTGGTTGCCACAAACTAATTTTTAAAATTTTCTGGTAATAAGGTAATTTCAGAACCAGACTGGGGCCAACTGAATATCCACAGAGAAACAGAATGCTCTAAAACAAGACACGCAGTTGTGTTTCTTAGAAATGTGCTCTTAAGCAGAGTAGCCATGCAAGTAATACAGGATTATATGAAATAGGTAAGTGTCTTAAATTCATTACTACATGGGAGCTCCAGTAGGGCAGAATTCTTAGGTATTGTTTTCTTTTGTTTTTCATTGTTGTATATCTGGAGCCTAAAATAGTGCTGGTACATAATAGTTCAGTTCATGTTTGAAGAAATAAATTAGTTAGTTTAGCTTTATTATTGAGATAGCAAGAGATATTTTATAGACTATAATATAAAATTAATTTGCATTGTATGGCCTTGTCTTTTGAATATCATGGGTAAGACAATATAGTTCAAGGGTTAACATCTGAGGAAGATAATTTCGCTCTCTGTAGAGAAGGACTGAGGTATATATGAGTTATACACTTATAATCATAAAATTTCATTATATATAAATAAAACATTTTGTTCCCCTGAACCTTAAAACATAGTTTACTTTTTCAGAACTTTATTTTAGGTTTATTCTGTGCCAACTCCCATCTAATGCTGATAAAAATATATGAGTTATTGGGTTCCTTAAAACTGGAGTTGATAGTGGAAATGCTGACAAATCCTTATTACAGATGCCAGTAGAATGAAGTGCCTTTACCTCTAGCAAATGCTGATGTGGAGATTTAAGACTCTATGAGAAATCAGTGAAGTTGCCCAGGAGAGTTTTATCATATTATTCATTGAACTCAATATGTGGTACAGTAATTGCTTCTGGTACCATTTTTCTTTTCTTACATGAGTATATTATTTATTCTTGTGCTGTGCGAAGCAGAGAAAGAGAGTTTAAAAGAGAGTCATAACTCCATGTAAACTATCTTGTGACACAGTGTAACTGGAGATAGGAATCGCAGCTGGAAAACTGTGTCTTATTTATCAGAATTAAATATGGGAAAATGGTATTTGACATTGTAGAGATCCATAAATACTAAAAAGATGCACTCAGACCACATAATTTTTTCTAGTAATACGAAAGCCGGTCTAAGGAGACTTTTTAATCTTATAGGGATCAACAAATTTATTTGCCTATGACAGAAGTTTTCTTATTAGGTTATAGGTGAAAAAAATCAAGTTAATAGGTCAAATGGTTACTACTACACGCTAGATTAATGTCATTTAAATAGCATAATAATTCTTGAAATTTTTGTTCTGCTTTTGTACCTTGTGCACATATACCTCCCATGCACATACCTCATGAACTCTTAAGTGTTCACTAGCTTTTATCATATTTTTCTTCAGTGTTCAAGTGAATTCATGTGAAAAATATACCATAAATATTTTGGAACAAAAATATTAAAATAGAGACAATGGTGATTGAACAGTGAAAATGGGAAAATAGGAGCTTTTTTTAGACATATATTACTGAGTCTGATAGGTTTAAAATATGCTATTTTCCTAAATTCTGTACTGTTATGTTAAAAAAAATGTATTCTTATTTGGAAAGGAGATAACTTGTGATGTAGAAAATGAATTTTAGGATTATATATTTACTCATTTTCTACATTGTTGTTTTGATTGGATAGTTTAATTAGTAAAGTGTATTATCATTTTGCATGCAGCATAGACTAGAAGTTAATCCCAGTTGATTGAAAAAAAAATAAAGCCATACAGTACATATTAAGTTATCCAATGAGCTATGTGCAATTATGCATTCACATGCTGTTTGGAAATGATCACTAGGAACCATTTAATGCGGTCTAGTAGTCTGACTACCTGAATTGTGTGCTAACTGTTGTTAGGTAAAATACTTTGCACCCCTGTCCTAAGTTATTTCACATATAAAATAGCAACAATAATGTTACTGACCATTACAGGGGTGTAATGAGGAATAAATAAATTAATCTAAGAAAAGCACATAGAACAGGGCCTGACACAAAGTAAGTGCTTAGAAAATATTGGATGGTGTAATTAGTGCAGGGATTTTGACAAATGGTTAGTGCTTGTGACTTTTAAATTAATACATATTAATATAATTTATTTTATATGTATTTAATAAATGTAAATAAATTTAATATATATATAATTAATTTAATGTATATACATACATTCATTTATTTTTAAGTCAGAAACCGAATGAAAACCAAAGTATGAGGTTGACAGTTAATCTATTAAACCAACTTGCTTCTTTTAATTCCCAGTCCTAAATTCTGGGGCTGGCCTCTATTCTGCAGGGGAATATGGTGTGTACTTCTCAAGTCTCTAACCCTCTTCTCATTGGTTTGTGACCTGAGGATTTGTTACTACTATAATAGGACCGCATAGGGAAACAGACCTCTCGTAATTTTTCTCTTCAAGTTCAAATTCCCTTGCCCTCCCCCGCCCTCGTTGACCACAGCAACCCATTTCCATTAATTCATTATACAGTCATTTTGTTTGTAAGCCCCCTAGGTGCCTGGTGATGACTGGTACTATTAATGAAAATTTAAGTAACTATCTTGCCACGTACATTTTGCAAGTCTAGTTCAGAAGATACACATATAAATCATCTCTCACTACTCAATATGGTAAATACTATGGTAAAAGAATTCAAAAGTTGTGTGGGAAAACCAGAAAAAGAGACACCTGAATATGCTCTACACATGAAAGCTGTTTAGCTCTAGTATTTCCTCTTGTCAGTGTAACAAGGGTATCTAAATTGTGATCAATGGAATCATGTTATCTAACTTGAAAAGTAGAGCAGAAAGGATATAATAACCCCAAGGTTGGAAAAATACTGTATCTATCACATTCTTAGTACTCTGTGTACCTCAGGAATGAAGTTTACATGTGATCACATACATAAAAATTAGAGAGGATCCTAACTGTTCTCTTACCTAATGGTAAAACCAATTATCTAGCTTTGAATTTAGCTACAGATTAATTTCTGATTTAAATTTATTTAACCCAAGTGCATTTAAAAATTCAGCATGTATGGATTGCCACAAATGGTCTGATAGTATAGAAAGCAACATAAAATAGTGGGAAAAGTGTGTACCCTGGAATTTAAGTAATCTGAATTAAAAATATCATCTTTTCCTCTCCTTAGATCCTCTTTATCGCTTGGTAACCATATAAACTGGGAAATTTTTTTAACCTCTCTTGAAAATGACCATTGTAAAAGAGTCCTGATCATCACATATTGCTGTCTGTTTCTATGAGGTGTTTTTTGTTGTTTTCTTAATCTCTTCATTGATGGCTGTTGTTCTCTTCCTGGAATAGTCCAGTGTCATATTGGTCTCAGGGCTTTTTACTTGCTGAGTCTTGACCTAAAATCCCCTTCTTTCATATTTTCAAGTGGCCAAACTCCTTAAGTTCTACCTCATCTCTCCTCTCCATTCCACACATATTACTCAATTGTGTCTTGTCTTCTCTTATCTTGCCAAATATCTTGCAGTAGTTCTGTATCCTATTGCCCTATTTTACATTTTTATACCATTTATTGATGACAAAGTTACATGTTCTATTTGTTTAGGCATTTAGTATTGGTTTTCTTCTCTATATAATGAACTTGACTTGCATTTCTCTTTTATAGAGAAGGGCTGCCTCATAGTAGGTGGTTCATAAAATGTTGTATGAATGTATAAGTTCTTGGTAAATGTTAGTTTTATAATATATTCTAAAAGAAGCTATTACTTTTCTCCTATAATTAAATATAATAGTTGTCATTTTCCTGGTTGTTAGAAAAAAGTGTTAATATATATAAAAGTACTACTCTAGTTCTTAGCACATGGTAAGTAATTAGGCAATAACTTTTTAAAAAATTATTTTTTCTATAGATCCCACTGAAATAGCATACCAAATATTGATTAAATGGTATAAATTAAATGTGGGTATTGTAATGATGGTGAAATTATATTAAATGTACTATATATTATACCTATACATATGTATTATGCAGTATATAACATGTCATATTATTTATTATATATGATATAAGCTATATGGTAAAGACATAACATCATATTTTTATTATGTAGTCAAGGTAAAATTATTATATTTAAATATTCTTTTGTGAAGCACAAATGTTCCTGATAATCTACCTTATTAGTATTTCAAACTATATTAATTACAACTAGAAAAAAAATAAAATTGACTTGTATCATAAATTAATGTGAATTTTTCCATCTTCTAAGGAGTGCTATAATTCTAATAACTTCATGATTAGCTGATACCTCTTGTCTTCATGTTCACTGTTTCCAGGAAGAACCCTATGTCCTGTTTAAGAAGTCTGACAAACCACTCTACGGGAACGATAGATTTGAAGGCTATTGCATTGACCTTCTCAGAGAGTTATCTACAATCCTTGGCTTCACATATGAAATTAGACTTGTAGAGGATGGTAAATATGGAGCCCAGGATGATGCCAATGGACAATGGAATGGAATGGTCCGTGAACTAATTGATCATGTAAGTCCCTTTTATCATTATTTATTACCTTTGGTAGATTGCTAAGAGATTTTACTTTTTTATGATTAAAAAGTGGTTAAAAAAGTCAAAAGAACAATAATATATTTCAAATATATATTTCCTGCAACAATTTTACTCAAAGTATATGTTATTCGTGCAATTAAATATAAAAAATCAAAGAGAGATCGTATAGTTCTATTACAGAGAGATGTTTGTCTTAAATTAACTAGTATGTGGTGATTTTGATATCTTGAAAGTATTTGCTCTTCATTTATAAAATGGAATGTGGTTTCCAACACTATTTTTTTTCACTTTAAAAATGCTAACTTTCTATTTAACAAAGAGAATGGGTGATACAAGTCTAAATTTCATTATAAAATGTTCCTGTACTAGGATAGGTTACTTATATTTTAGAGATAAGAGAAAATTAAACCCAAAGAACCTAAAATAAGATACTATATAAAAATAAATCAAGGATATTAAGTATGCCTGGTCGGTCACTCAGTGATTGAGTGATGACAACCTATGAACCAGGAAGTCATGGATCAATTCCCCATCAAGACACATGACCAAGTTTCTGGCTTGATCCCCAGTAGGGGGCATACAAGAGGCAACCAATTAATAATTCTCTCTCATCATTGATGTTTCCATCTCCCTCTCCCTTCCTCTCTGAAATCAATAAAAATATACTTAAAAAAGAATATTAAGCATATTTAGACGGAGGCTAGACATTTTATTTTATGTTTTTAATGAAATAAACCAAGGATTTCTTCTTGGCCAAGAAAGCATTATTTTACTATTTCTTAATTGGCAGTGTTAATTAACTCATATTTTTGAAATAAACTCTTATCTTTTACATATTATAACATTGTGTTTACTTTGTATTTTGTAATACTTAAGTTTATTTTGACATTTTCCATAATATTAAGGCAAAAAAAATATTGGTAAGAATTCTACAACATAATAAAAATATTTTTCCTTTAAAAAACATTGTGAACTGTACCCAAAATAAAAATTTTTACTTATGGAAGTAGCAAATATAGGCAATTTTCAAAGCATTTTGACAATATTTTATTAATTTCAAAGTTTATTATCAAGAAGAAGGATACCGTATGAGGGAGAAAATCATATATTACTAATTATGATTGATATCTATAACTTTTCTAATGCAGTATCTGACATATATTAGATATTCAATAAATAAAGACATAACTAATAAGCCCAAACTTTATGTCTTCTTACTTATTCTATATTTCTCCTATAGTGTTTATGAGTACTCTTGTTGAAGACTAAAAACTAACATATTTAGAAACTAATACAATGAGAAAGAGGTGGGGATTATAGTTGCTATTGATAGTAATTTTGAATTGAAGCCTAGTGAGTGAAATAATGTTAAGTTTTAAAGTTTATTCATTGGAACTTTTGGTGTTCTGTGTCTTGTGAATGGTAACTGTATATTAGAATTAATTAAAAATAGGGAGGAATTAAAAGAAAATCAAATATACTGTTAGATTAGCAATAGATAAAATAATGGGAAAAATTATGTTTAGGATATCAACAAAGCTGGGCACCATTATTTTTAACTAGTATTTAATATGTTTTTAATCAAATAAATAGTTATAGGAAAAATCAAAATACTTTTAGATTGCCTTATACTTATTTTGTGGTTTAATATTGTGTCAAATTTGAGCTCTCTCACCTTGTCACCTATTTAACATTCACTTCTAGGGTTCAGTGTTGGGCCCCTACTCCATAAGGCCATTCCTGACATTTTTACTCTTTTAAACAGCCCAATTTTTTGAACCCTTGTAGAACTACTACTTCTAGTGCTTACTCACAGACACTTCTTGTTACTTGAAACTTTTTGTCCTTTTATCTTTCACACAGAATGAGCCCCAGCTGGAGGCAGCTGAAGCCACTGATCTGCTGGGGCTTCTCTGACCTAGTGTGGTAATACTGATAAAATGTGGGAGGGAATACTGTATATTCATACTCCACAGAGCGACACTTACATCTTAGTTGTACAAATTTAGGTATTTGAGTGTCATCTCTCTATATCTATCTATCTATCTATCTATCTATCTAACATCTGTCATCTATCTATTCATCTCTTTGGTACATATCCTTTGGAATGTTATTGATTGTGTCTTAAGATCAGTTTTATTATATGTAAACCTAGAGGCCCAGTGTATGAAATTTGTGCACGGGTAGGGTCCCTAGGCTTGGCTGGCGATCAGGGTTGATCTGTGGGGCAACTGGTGGAGCAATCAGGGGGCCCCTGCTGACACCTGCCTTGGCCAGCCTGGTACCATCCACCACTGGCCCCGCCCCCCTGACGCTGCTGGTTGCCTCCCTCTGCCGGTTTCCTCGCTTTGTAGGGCTGGCCTGTGGGCTCGGGGCAGCTCCTGCATTGAGTGTCTGCCCCTTGGTGGTCAGTGCAGTCGTTCTGCCAGTAGTTCCACCGTTCTGTCGATTTGCATATTAGGCTTTTATTATGTAGGATGGGAATGATGTTACTCCATAGAATGGCAGTTTGAGCTAAATGCTAATATCTGGTAGTACAACAGCACTGCAGTGCAGTCCTTTTTAATTTAGTCAAATACATCATTGGGACAGCAGAGATGGGGGATAGATGCAGGAGACACAACGAAGGGAAGAAGGACACTAACATGAAGAAAGAATAATTTAAATGCCGATCTCACAATTTACTGTGTGAAAAGCTCTTGGCATAGATGGATACTCTTGTGTATACTAATACAGATTAAAAACACACACACACAACCAAAACCTAACTGCAAGTCAAAAAAAAAAAATACTGCGTCCCTTACCTGGTATGCAATTATAGATACTAAATTCACTTCTACTATTGGGTTATTTAAGGAATTTATGCATCATATTTGAGAAGCTGGCTCTCAATTAGAGTGAATGTATGTGCAGTTGCTTAGCAAATGGAAAACACTCAAGATAAGTAATTGTTGTTATTATTATTACTACTATTATTACTATTGCTGTTACTACTAGTATATACAAAGGATACCAAATGCTTTCTTTCATGTTGCTTTATCTTGGCTATCAAACATTTGAGTTAGTTTACCAGATTACTTTTGAACCATAATTATAATAGACTGACAGTTGTCAGAGGGGAGAGGTTGTTGGGGGACTGGATGAAAGAAGGTAAAGTGATATATATATATATATATATATATATATATATATATATATAGAGAGAGAGAGAGAGAGAGAGAGAGAGAGAGAGGCCCAGTACACAAAATTTATGCACTGGGGTGGGGTGGGGGGGTCCCTCAGCCTGGCCTGCAATGATGCAGGCATTCCTTGCCTGCTGCCCAGAGGCCCTCCATGGCTGGGGAGGAACGCTCATGCTGCCCGTTCTCAGCGGCTGCCCTCCCCGCCAGGACTGGGGGACTCTGGCGGGGCTGAGAGGACTGGGCACTGCCATCTTGTGGCTACTGGTGCTGCCATCTTTTATGTTGGAGTGACTGTTAATTTGCATATTACTCTTTTATTAGATAGGATATACACACAAAGACATAGGGAACAGTGTGGTAACAGCCAGAAGGAAAGAGGGGTGGTAGGTAGGTGGAGGAGGAGGTGGAGGCAAAGAGGAGGGGAGAATGGGGATGGAAAGAGACTTTGCTTGGGGTGATGGGTGCACCATATACTGTACAGATGTTTTTTTTTATTGAGTTGTACACTTAAAACCTGTATAGTTTTGCAAACCAATGTCACCCCAGTAAATTCAATAAACATAAAAAATAAATAAAATGAATATTTGTCTCTATGTGTGATATAATGTTATCAGCAAAAGAACAATTTTTTTTTAAATATATTTTATTGATTTTTTACAGAGAGGAAGGGAGAGAGATAGAGAGTTAGAAACATCGATGAGAGAGAAACATCGACCAGCTGCCTCCTGCACATCTCCTACTGGGGATGTGCCCGCAACCCAGGTACATGCCCTTGACCGGAATCGAACCTGGGATCCTTCAGTCCGCAGGCCGACGCTCTATCCACTGAGCCAAACCAGTTTTGGCAAAAGAACAATTTTTTTATAATTACAGTAAAAATGAGCAATTTTTAAAACCACATTCAGTCTCTTTACCTTGTTAGAATTGAGTAGATTAGACTATGAGAAGTGTTTGCTTTTTTAAGTAACATTTAAACTTAGCTCTTTTAGAAGTGACAACAAAGAAGTTTACAGTTCCTTTGTGCTTATAGAGTCTTGTGTTTGAATATTATTACTGTTAGTGGTTACTAAGAGAATGTATTAGTCAATAAAAGCTTTTTTTTCTCTTCTTTTCAATGAGCCTTCTTTTTATAACTTTAAGTGATGCTGAAATTTTAAAAGCAAACAAACAAAACCTTGATCATTTTACAGTTAAAAAAAAAACTACAAGAACAAAATTCTGTTCCAGTTTATAAACAACTATGGCAAAGTAGGAAGTCTTTTGAGATCTACACTTATTTTACATTATTTTTAATAGGACTCCTGATGCTATGGTTTTCCAGCTGCGGGAATGCTTCCCAGCATGTTTCCTTAGCATTGCAATTGGTATTTAACACTATCAAGCCTTTTATGATTCATAAATGAGCCTTTGAAGACCTCACTATGCTTTGCTTATGCCTCCTGATTGCACTTTTATTATATACAAGGAATGAAATCAAATATTTGTTTTTCAGGGAACTTAAAAAGGCTCCAGGTAATATAAAAAAATGGAAAGGCTAAATTAAAACAACAACAACACAGTTTTTAACTAAATGGGAATTGACTTGACCATATCTTTGCATTTTGATAGTATGTTGTCTCAATTTTGCACTCTAGTGGAAGCATTCTAATAGTTTAGGGGAAAATTTTGAAGAATAGTGAAATTATAACTATTTAGTTGTATAGTAAAATAACTAAAAATAGCAGTGCAAATTAATTTATAATTTACTATGACCCCAAAATGACAACTGTAAAATATTACTGATAATGTTTGAATCTCTTACTATAAAATTTCTCAATTCCATAATTTTCAAATTAAGAACAAAAGATAGAATTACATTTTTCACATACCTCCCCACGTGTCGATAAAAAAAAACCCCAAACCTGTAGAAAAAATATGTTTATTTGAGCCAAAATCTTTGAGGGCATGCCCAGAAGCAAGAGCTCACTGGATTGAGAAAATGCTCTTGAGGATGGTAGTTTTGCAATCCCTTTCATGCATTGAGAATCAAAGGAAAAAATGTAAAGGAAGTATATGAAATCCATGGTATAGATTAAGAGGGCAGGAAAAGCAAAGCAGGGAAATCTCTATGACTGAATACAAAGTACAATGAAGAAGCACACTCTTCTTTTACACTGGTGGGTACTGGATAGTTAATAGAGATGGTATGAGGGAACAAGATAACAATGAGGGGTTTCCTCTCCTGTTGTGGTGGTCTTGTGCTCTGGTGCCTATGGTTATATCTTTCAGGGGTCTGGAAAATTACTCTGCTGTTTCAAAAGTATGTTATCCTATATGCATAAGAACAGCGGACAGGGAGCACTTAAGAAAGCTACAGGCCTGGGACCTGGGACATAGCTACAGGCCATGATATGCCTGCCCAGTTAGAAATTTATGATCAGACCATCCTGTGTTGCTACTTTTGGTCACTAAACTTGTCAGGCCTGCCATGTGAGTAGTCCCCAAACTACTAAGGTTTATTTCATAGCCCTTTTTTAAAATTCACACATGAAACCACTATTTTAAATTTGGTATTCTGGTCCATTTTGTATAAGTTGCTCAATAGTATTCTATCATAGGAATATACCATTTTTACTTAGTCTTCTGTTGAGATGTTCAAGTCACTTCCAGTGTTATGCTATGAAAACCAGTGCTGTCATAAAGAGCCTGGTCTTATGTCCTGGAACACCTGTGTAAGGACTTCTCTGGAGGACATCCTGAGGAAGGAATTGTTGGTCACAGTTGGCATATATTTTCAATTTTATTAGATATTGACAATATTGTCCTCCAGATTTCTCTTACTAATTTAAATTTGCACTAGTAATATAAAAAGTTTCTGTTTACAAAATTACTAATTTAAGATTCTCACTGTCTGAATTTGGTGAATCTGCATTTTAGTAATGATCCATATTCCCTCCCTCCTCTCCCCTCCCCCCATATTATATAGACTTCAGTTTCTCCTTCTTTGAATTGCCCATTCACTTTCATTGACTTTTCTTATTGATACATAGGAATTTGTTACATATTGTTAATATTAATAATGCAACTACTTATCCTAGTAAGAATCATGTCTTTAAATTTATTTAAAGTGTGTGTCTGTGTGTGGGTGTGTGTGTTTTGGCATGGAAGTTTTAAAGTTTGAGTTTTTCAAATTTACTTATTTTTTCTTTATATCTTGTGATGTTTTTGTTCCTTGTTGGAGAAATTCTTTCTTTACTGGACCTCACAAAGATATTCGCTATTTAAGAGAGTGAAGGTTTCTGTCTTTAAATTATTCCATCACTCACACTGGTTAGACTTGGATTTAAGAAAAAGATCAGAATTCCTTTTGCTCCCTTTATGAAAATAGATCCCCAAATACTCTTAATTACAACATAATTATTAATTATTTTCCTTTCTTTGTAAAAAAACAATTTGAAAAGCAAGTTATTTTTACTTTTAATGGGAAATTCTGTGACTATTATATCAGAAATTAGAGGCAAGGGTTTAAGAAAACTACAGGATACATTCCAGGTGAAGAGGAAGAAATTTTCCTCTACTCTTCTAGTTTCTTTCAGCTGATATAATAACTCAATCAATACAAGATAGATTAACAAGATAAAAAAGCCAGATGTAATTATATAAGTATGTACAGGAGCCCCACATGCATGAGTAGTTCAGAGACAGAAAGGTAAAAATGTTATTGATTTTTTGCAGAGAGGAAGGGAGAGGGATAGAGAGTTAGAAACATCGATGAGAGAGAAACATTGATCAGCTGCCTCCTGCACACCCCCTACTGGGGATGTGCCCACAACCCAGTTACATGCCCTTGACCAGAATCGAACCCAGGACCCTTCAGTCCACAGGCTGACGCTCTATCCACTGAGCCAAACCGGTTAGGGCTAGAAAGGTAAAAATGAAGTATATATGACATTCTGAGCAAATGAAAGATGTAAGGTGCTTGGAAGCTTCATAGGCGAGTGTGGTAATGCACAGAACAATAAGAGAGCAGAGTTCAGGAATTAGATGTCTCCCTTCCCATATAGATAACTTCTTAAAAGTGATTTTTTTGGTAATAACTATTTTTATAGGCAAGGCTCCCAACTTAAATTCTTTAAAGAAGAGGCAAAAGTTTATCTTATGTCTTCAGGTTTCTCTTATGTTTATATTTTAGTTGAATTGCCTTCAACTAAAAATAATCCACATGCCCAAGCAGCACCAGCTGGGGAGACCTGTTCTGAACCCTTCCAATGAAAAGGGCTGATATAATAATTCTTTATAACTAAACTTCTTTTCTAAAAATGAATTTAAGCAGCAAGCTGTTGAAAGTGAAAGGGTACTGTCAAAAAATTCAGAGACAAGGATATTGATCAAGTTTTTCCAGAAGCAGGATATCATAGACAGTATAACTGTGATTTGTACTTTATAATAGACTATGATACTCAACAACCATTTACTATGTGTCTATTAACAACAACTCTTAAATATAATAATTATTTTTTTAAAATTTTTTATAAAGCCAATAAGGCATTTTTAAATGTTAAATACTTATTTAAATACAGGTGCAATATAGATTTTGTCCTCATTCTATGTAGTTTCACAGTAATATTAAGGTTATATTTAGAAATATTTGTGCTTTTTAAACTTAAAGATTAAAGTAAAACACTAAAATTTTTTTCTATAATGTATTTTCAAGATTTTTAAAATAAATTCTTTTACCAACAACCATCTTTTGCTAATAGGCCATTTAATAGTAATTTATAGCAAAACCTAGAGCTAAGAATTATTTTGCAATTATACAATAAATTACAGAATAAATATTTCTCAGGGATACTACTAAGTGCTTAAAATGATTTGTGAACTTAGTTACTTAAAATATTATGAATATAAATGTTTTGAACATAAATATTATCAGAAAAATATAGCACAAAGTCATAATTTGAAGCTTACGAGTAAGTAAAATGCTAAGTTGATATTATAGAGACTCCCATAGATATAGAGAAATTCTTATATGTTCCTATACATCTTATACATAATTTTGCCCCTTATAAAACACTATACGACTAATCAGTTTCACATTGCAGGGCACTGAAACTTTTTCTTAACATAGTCTTCTTAAAAAAATAAAGCTTTCAAAAAGCTTCATAAATGAACAAAATAAAATAGATTGGAATAGAGAAGTCTTGAAGTTAGGATTTTGATAAGTCAAACAAGGTGTTATATAAAAATGAAAATAGGAATATCAACTAAGAGTAAGGGAATTCTGGGAGAAAATTGCCCACCTGAGAAAAATCAAAGTTTTAGAATAATTTAAGTTCAATAATAAAAGTTTGCTTTTGAGCCTGGCCACTGTGGCTCAGATGGTTGGAGTGTAGTCCCATACATCAAAAGATGATGGGTTCAATTCCAGTTCAGGGCACATACCCAGGTTGCTGGTTAGATCTCCAGTTGGGGCCCATGGGAGAGGAAGTCAATGGATTTTTCTCTCTCACATTGCTATTTCTCTCTCTCTCTTTTCATCTCTCTATGATTAAAAAAAAAATTTGCATTTGATTCAGACAGTGAATTTACAGTGACACTACTGAAGCAGTGAGCTGTTTAGCTGTTGTATATGGGACATCTGCGTTAGTAGAGAGTAAACACTGATTTACATTTATTATTACTGGAAAGGCACCGATTTGCATCAGAATCAACATAAATTATACAAGTTAAACAAATACCTGTGCTTTTTTAAAGGTGACATTTTCTTTAGAACATAACACAAATTGAAACAGAAACATAACAGAGAAAATTCCTAAAAAACTTAATTTAAAAAGGAAACCACATCATTAATTTTCTAAATAGAACACATATTTCTTTGTTAACTGAGACTGGATTTTTCTATCACCTGAAATTATGTAGAGTTCTTTTTCAAAGTAAATTGGAATAATGGAAATGGTACAATTGCTAAAATAGGATATTCTTTATGATATCCCTAAATGTAAGTATAATTCAGTATTATTAATTCAGCATTTTTGTGCCTGTCACAATAGAATACACTGAAGATATAAACATAAATATAAATCCCATGTAAAATAGACATTTAAATAATTTTAATGTACTTCAGGTAATAAGATAATATAGTTATTTCCAAGATACTTAGGGGAACCTGAGGGGTATATATCTAATCCTCTCTAAGAGGAAAACAGTCAAGGAAGTCATTAAGCTTTAATTATAAAAAAATGACAGATGCTTTTCCAATATACTATTTTTAGTGTTGCAGTTAATTTAACTTCAGCACATAGTTTTACCTGAAAGACATTATTTTATACAACATTGGTTAATTATATAAGTTATAATATTAGGTTGAAAGATAAAATTGTCATATTTTGTTGATTACAATGAAATATCAAGCATTTCATGTTATCCGACCTATATATTTCCCCTACTCATGATACCATTAAAAAGTTTGCGGAAGCTTTTTCTACCTTGGAATTTAAAATTTTAACCTTTAATGATTAATCTAAGAGCAACTCTAGATCCTTCTTTTTTAAGAAGACCATTGTGGCAAATAGTTCTTTCTGATATTTTATAAGCTTCTTTAAGACTCCAGAACTAATTAGAACCAATAAAGAGTCTAAATGATTAAAATGTGGTTTCTAACGAAAACAAGCAAACGAACAACAAAAGCCCTCATTCCTGAAGCACTGTTCAAGGCCCATATTTCCTGCCAGAGCCAGAGCCCTGTCACCATTGTTTAAATCTTGGCAAAGTTCAAAAGGAGCTCATCAGCGCGCAGTGAGAAATACTGTGCACCACTCATTATCCTGCGGAGCCCCTTTGTTCACACAGTCAATTTTTATGCTGTTTGTAAGGTTGTGCAGTTGTAGTCCCTGGATAACAGCCAGGAATAGCCTTAGTAACAAAACAACCAGTGTCTTTCTGTTTTCAAATCAGTCTGTCATTGTGTAAAGAATTTTTTGAATTATGATGTATCTTGTTTCTAGTCAGTACTTTTATGTTATTCCAAGACCCTAAGTAAATGATGTTACTTCTATGCATGTGCTAGCGTAGATTCATTCCCATGCATCTTTTTATATAAATTATATTTTATGATTTGTTATTCAGCTGATGTTGAATTTTCTAATTAGAATATGTAATGTTATACAAATAATAACTGTTTTGATATGCTCTAATATTGTCATATGGTCTTTATGTAAATCATGGTGCACTCAACCAAAGGACTTGTATGCATGCTATAAGCATAACCAATGGATACAGACAGTAGGGGGGTCAGGGCCTATGCTGGGGCACGGGAGTGGATGGGAAGAAGTCAAGGGGGGAAAAGGAGACATATATAATACTTTCAAAATGAAGAATATTAAAAAAAACATATAAACTTGACCTTGACAATTTTTAAATTGGTACATTATAAGCACACAAACATTTTTATCTATATTTGCATATGCACATAGTATATACTGTGTATATATGTTTATGAATATATACAAACAGTATACATATGTTTTAGATTATACTAAAAACAGTTTTTAAAAGAATAAAAATATCTGAATAAACTATGTGTCAGTGTATTGTCAAGGACAATGCCTAAGATGCGTATATCTTTGTGAATAAATTTTTTCAATATTTTCAGGTAGATACCCAGAAGAGGGATTTCAGGCTGAAATGGTAACTTTATTCTTAAGTTTTTGAGGAACCTCCATACTGTTTTCCTTAGTGGCTATACCAGTTTACATTTTCACCAGCAGGGAATGAGGGTTCCTTTTTCCCCACAACTGCTCCTCATTTGTTACAATTACTTGTGTTGTTGGTAACAGCCATTCTAACAGGTATGAGGTGGTATCTCATTGTAGTTTTGATTTGCATTTCCCTAATATCTAGTGAATTTGAGCATATTTTCATATACTTGTTAGCTATGTGTATGTCTTCTTTAGAAATTGTCTGTTCAGATCCTCTGAACAATTTTTAAATTGGATTGTGTGTTTGTTTGGTGTTGAGTTGTATGAGTTCTTTATATATCTTGTATATTAACCCCTGTCATAGGTGTTTGTAAATCTCTTCTCCCATTAGCTTGGTTCCCTTTTTGTTTTGTTGCGGTTTCTTTCACTGTGCAGAAGCTTTTTAGTTTGATATAGTCCTATTTATTTATTTTTGTCTTTACTTCCATTGCTTTTGGGGTCAAATTCATAAAATGTTCTCTAAGACCAAGGTACATATGTTTAGTACATATTGTTTCTTCTATGTAATTTATTGTTTCAGATTTTATATTTAGGTTTTTGATCCATTTTGAATTACTTTTTGTACATGAAGACAAACTGTAGTTTAGTTTTATTCTTTTGTGTGGCTTTCCAATTTTCACAGCACCATTTATTGAAGAAGTTTTCTTTTCTCCACTGTACGCTTTTAGTTCTTTTGTCAAAAATTATACATGTGGTTTTTCTGGGCTCTCAATTCTGTTCCATTGGTTTGTGTTTCTGTTTTTCTGCAAATACCATGCTGTTTTGATGATCATAGCTCTGTAGTATAATTTGATGTCAGGTAGGGTGATACCTCTGGCTTCATTCTTTTTTCTTCTCAGAATTGCTTTGGCTATTTGGCTTTTGTGCTCACTAAAACTCTTTGCTCCTTCCCCTCTCTGGGTTGAGCCCTGCAGTGAACTCCGCATTGCCTGGCTGCATCTGTGGCTCCTTTGAGCCCTTCTCCCTATCACCTCCCCAATTTGCTCTTACTTGTCCACCTTTAGATGTTTCAGTGTGTTTATCTTTCAGACTTGTTTGTGCATTGAGCAGGTAATCCTTTGATGAATTATAGCTGTTCAAATTGTTGAAACTTCAAGGGGAGAGACCATTCTTCTGACCTCCTAAACTCTCTTTCCTTACAGAAGATGCAGCCACTACTATGGACTTTAAACTTCTTGAGTTATTCATTCAGGGGACCTCTCAGCCCCATAATATTTATATATGACTATAATGACATAATAATCATTATCATGACCCAAAGTACACTAACTCTTAGATCAATTCAGAAATGCAACTCTTTTCCTTCATGCTTTGGGTGTTTGGTTTTTTGACCCAAATACACTTGCTTTTGACCCTCTAAACCCACAAGTTGTTTCTTTATTTGTTACTCTACATTAATTATTTCCTTTCCTCATGTTTCTCCATATTCAAATTCGTGTCTATGGATTATTGTTACAGCCACACTATTCTAGTACCAAATTTATTTTTTTCTGTTGTTTATAGCTTTTCCCTCCTCAAAATGTATTAATGTTAGTATCTTCTTCACTGTATCTGACTTAGAAGAGTAAACTCAGATGGAGAAAACCCAGCAGTTGTGATGAGTGGAACCACTATAAACTGATAGTAATCACAAATGAGCTGTCAACTCTTCCATAGCTGCTAGAAACTCTAGTCACCACACTCTCTTATATTCTGCAACCGTGTTTTCAAATATTTGTTTCTACTTCTCAAGTCTTACAGTCTAACTTGCTACTTATCTTGGAAACCTGTTCTGCTTCCAAGAGAATAGCAATCACTAAATGAGAATGTCCTACCTAAATTTTCCACCATTGATTTGACAAGCACTGCTTCATTAGCACCTGTTCTTTCATCTTCTCCTGTAAGTTTAATGGAGAAATTGGCACATCTCCTGTTTACGGATATTCTTTTGCATTCCAACTGTCTATTCAGAAATTTTTAGACAAATGTCTCTTTCTCTGCTTTAGACAGAGAAAGATCCTTTTCCATTTGTATTTTTAAAAATCATGATTTATCAATTTAAAAAAATTCCTTTCAATCTCTAACCACTGTTTTCATTCCCTCTGAGGCAAACTTGTTTACCCAATTGGCTGCACTAGGTATCTCCATTGGCTCACATCTTATCCATGATAAAATTTAAACTAACATGTCATCAAGAATTGTTCTTATTAATTTGTTGGACTTGTAAAATACAGTAGATATTTGTGAGGCTTTATCTTACAGGATCTTAAGGGACTATTTTCGCAACCCAATACTCTGTCCTAGAAGCACTCTTCCACTGGTTCCCATAACATTCTCCTCATTTTCCAGTTGCTTGTCTTAGGTCACTGCTTCCCAGTTCTATTTGTTACCTTTATGTATTCTGACTAACTTTTAGCTACTAGTAGCTTATATTATAATTATAAATCATACTGCCTTATTTCTTGTCAGGTAGTATAGTAACATCGAGCTTGACAGACTCCTCTTTAATGAATACCCATAACAAAATCGATTCCAAAATTACAGAATAAGCCTGACAAAGCTATGAGCCTTGGGGCTCCTGATTCAAAAGTAGTGTGTGCTGGTCTAGTATTATCCATAAGTTAAAAGTGCTCCATGTGAAATTCAGGTGGCAATGAGAATGGGATATAGACAGAGACATAGATTTCTGAAAGATTAAGACCAATAGCTAAATGATATGGGTTTGAAGATATAAAAACAATCCTTGGAATATGGTAGTGAATGCTCTTACCCAAACGGTGGGCAAGGGGGCAGATTAGGGACTCGCTATCCTGTTAATGAATCTTTAGAAGCTAAGCAGCAAGAGGTGGTATTGAGGTCTACTGTCCAAATAGTGAATTGATCAGGTAAAAGTTATATACCCTTCTCTGGGACCACCCACTATGGAAACAAATTGTGACTGCTGATTGGAAAGTTTGAGTCACTAATAATTTTAGAATCTATGCTTATTAGCTACTATATTGGTCTTTCTTACTCATAGTTTAATTCTCAAGTATTCCATGAATCTTCTCCTAACCATTCCATTGATCTCTTCCTCATACAATTCATTCTATTCTTATAGTTCCCCTGGGCATTTATTGCTTTAAGGAATTTTATATAAGCTTTGGGAGGGATCACATTTAAATGTCTTTGCATCTCCACTCTACCTAGTCTACCAGTAAATACTGATTGTTAGGTCCTGTCATATTATTTCATAGTTGAGAAAATATAAGCTTATTTTATTTTACTATTAATATAACTTTTTTTAAACTAGTGAAAGAAAAGTATCATGGATACAGAATATTTGGATAATTTAGTATTAGTTGCAAATTTTTATTTTTACATTTATAGAAAGATAAATTGATTGATTATAACTTTCTCTTAATCCTGTAAAAATTCATGAATTTATTTTAAAAGGTAAGAATTGGTAGCCTTGAAATATAGTAGTATTTTCTCCAGCATGTTATTTACTATTGGATATCAGAGGTTCTATCTGAAATACTTACGAATGAGGAGGTTATTTTTGTTACCCTAAAATTTGGCTGCTTTTCAAGGATAACTATTTTCTTCAAGACCCTTTTTTATTTCATCCAGTTTTCTACTGTCAAAAACTATCACAACAGTTGCAGCTAGTATTAGAATATTTTTGTGTGTGTTTTCACCTTTTTTTAACATTTATATTCATATTTACCTGTGAGTTACTCAAGTATTCTTAAATGTTTGGTGATATTAAAATCAAATGAAGAAATACAAGAACGGCCTCGATTTTTATTAACAAACTGTAGAAGTGACCTCAACTCAGTTATTATACTTGAATTATTCAAATATGCTAGGATGAAATTGCTATTTCTCAATGACATTGACAGAAAACAGTGACTTTGTTCTTGCTAAGAGAAGATCTTTGTAGGCTGATGGTCAGATAGGCGATGTAGGTGCAAGGACATGTCACAGGTTCAGAAATACTGTGCACGGTTCCTTCTGTTCATTTTCTTTTCTTTCTATTATTATTTATATAATGCTAAGTTATCACATCATAGAAATGTTGTTTATCTTAAATATTTAATAGGTTGTATAATACTTTACCAAATTCTAAGGCACAATTAATTTTCTTGCTGTTGAATTTGAATAAGTTAATTTAAAGAGATCATATTTATAGGGTAAAGATAAAGGATAAATAACAACAGTATTTCATTGTTGTGTAAAAATATACTGAGACTGAAATGAGAGGTGCAATGACACAATTTTCTCTTCTAAATCTGTCATCTTTTGTTTATGATTGGAGTATGTTTTCATGCAGTGTTTCATACTTCAGTGGGATTTTTCTGGAGAGGATCAATAGGATGATGAAATTGGGAGGTGATTGGGAGGGCTATAGACATGTGTGCTGCACCTCTAGAATACTCAGCTCGTTTACACGCAGAGCCTTTGTAACTCGCAAGGCCCTCTGCCAAGACTACTCTGTTCAGACCTCTCAGGGCCTTCCCCTGACCTAAGAAGTCTTGACTCAGTGCCAGGACCTTGGAGAGGCCATCTCTCTCCATCTTATTAAAAACAGTGGCCTCCTTTTCTCCCCTAGTCGCATTCTGATTCTCTTACCATGCTTTATTGTCCTTCATAACACCCTTTACTACCAGAAATTACATCTTCTATTTTTTTCATGTTTAGTGTCTGTCTCTTCATTTTGTCTTTGCAGTGTTATGAGCATCTCCAGCCGTGGGCAAACTAAGGCCCGCGGGCCGGATCCAGCCCGTTTGAAATGAATAAAACTAAAAAAAAAAAAAAAAAAGACCGTACCCTTTTATGTAATGATGTTTACTTTGAATTTATATTAGTTCACACAAACACTCCATCCATGCTTTTGTTCCGGCCCTCCGGTCCAGTTTAAGAACCCATTGTGGCCCTCGAGTCAAAAAGTTTGCCCACCCCTGATAGACACTTAAGTGACTCTTACTAGAGAACAGTCACTCAGGAATAAATGTTTGTTTAATAAATTGGTGAATTGTGCAATGATAAATGAATAAGTGAATGAATGACTTCAGATAGATGGTGACATTTTACATATTCTCCCTCATACCTTAATTTTTTATTAAACAAAGATTGACTAATTATATTTAAACCTTTACAAAACTTAATTTAAAAACACAGATTCGTGGAATTTTATTAGTTATGGGCATCAGATAAAACATGTTACAAAATATTTTTGTTAGAGAATTAATTTAAATACCTGTGTGTCCTATACTTTGCCTTAGGCCTGGGGCATAGTTAAACTATGTTAATACTTTGTCAAGGAAATTTTGTTATTGTGACTAATATTCTAAATAATAGTGTTCTGAACTCAATTTTAAAATTATTCTATATTAGCTAATATTCTGTTTTAAAATAAACTGATCATAATAATAATTTGTACCATTGATTATTTACAACTGTTATAATTTACCTATTATTTTTAAAATAGAGCCTGGAAATCCAGTGTGCTTAATCCATTATCCCCTGAAGAATGATATACAAGATCAGAATTATAAGTTCACAATTCCATTAGAAAGGTTTCTTGTAGTTCATAGTCATTCATCATAGTGCTCGTAGTTGTTTCTTGGTCCACTGGTTGTGTTCCCATAGCATTTAAATGGAGAAATGAAAAAAGGCTTAGCAGAAAATATATAGAAGAAATAACAGCTTAAATCAGTAACAAGAAATTCTGTGAAAGTTTCACGGGTTCAATAAATAACATGAGGTTTTAAGTAATATTTTGAGTTGCTTCTAATTTTTTATTTTGAATCTTTGCACATAAATTTGTTTCAAAGAAGCCATCTATCATCTATCTCTTCTCAACTAGATGCTTGATAAATACATATTTTTAAAGTTTGAATAGTATTGTGTATATTTCCTTGGTTTTCATGTAGGTTTAAATATAACTATAAGGATTATATAATATAATATATTTAAGTGATTATATCTGGCAGGATTAAAATGTTTTTACTTATACTATAATTTTATAAGAGATTATTTTAAAATTAGGAAACCCGCAATACCCAAAATGTGGAACAGAAAATGTCAGGGACACCATTATTCAGTGATTTGATGATGAATAATAGATACACTAAATTCCACTTTGGAGCATTGATATTTATGATTTCAGAATATTTTCAATAGAAGTTTAGTTTTCTTGAAATTAACAATGTAAAACAACCCCTCAATTTCTGTGTGCCTTTTTCCTCCCAAGAATTCTACTAAGACATTAAATATAAATAAATATTATGGAAATAATGGATTGTGAGGGGAAGATATTGTGACAATTTTAATATAGCAGTGTTAATATTTATAAATATTTCAATTGAGAGTTTATAATAAAATCAGATCTGGGTAGGAATGTAACAAAACAAAACAAAAACAATTGAACCTGCCCCCATCTTCAAACTGTGAAACTTTAGGCATATTTTGGAGCCATGGCTCTTCTGCACAATTACCAGTTGAGAAGTTTGTTCCTCATTCTGTCAGTAATGGCATGTTGGGTAGATCTAGTCAATATCATTTGAAATTATCAGTAGGCTTACATAGCATTAATAAAGTAATAGCTGCCAAAGCAACAGCTGAACTACTACTGCACGTGTTTAATTTTATTCTTCATTGTCCCTACTTCGGTCCTAAATGTGTGAAACAAAGCTCCGTGTTTTATATCTCAGTTGCTTACTTTACTTCCACTGGATACTATATGCTTAATACTTGTTTTGTTGAAAAGCAACGGATGGCATATTTCTCAAGTATAAGTTTATGTTTTCTATAAATCTACAAATGGATATTAGGTTGTGTACCGTATGAAATATATGTAATTTATAAAAATTTGAAGTTAGGTTTTCACACATATAACTTTGATCTTATTAAAATTTTTGTTAACCACAACCTAATGGGCATTAGCATAATGGTATTTGGTGAGTTCTTATTTGTTATAATAACTAACCCCAGTTTACCACTGATATATTATATAAAACATGTCAGCAGTTAATCAGTTGTATAAAAATAGAAATCAAGCACATGAAAAATCTCACTGTTTTAAGAAGACAAAACTCAAGAATAATGTCTTCTATAATTAGGGAATTATTGGAGAAAGAATGAGCAATAATTATAATTTTATTCATTCACTCATCCATTTAATGACTATGCTGTGCCAGGCACTGTACTAGGCACTGGAGAAACAGAATTGAACAGAGAAACTCCTTACTCAAAAGGAACTTACTTTCCACTGGAAGGAGGCTGACAATAAGTTTTTTAATCAGATAATTATATAAGTTTTTTAATAAAATGAAAACCTGGTAAGGAGTTGAAGAGTGATAGAATGAGTGGTTACAAAAGAGGCATGTGGATGAAGTGAAAGAATAAGCCATGTGGATGTATAAGGGCCAAGCTTTCGGCCAAGCTTTCCAGACAGAAGGAATAACAAGTACACAGGTTTAGAAATTAGTAAGACAGCCAGAATTTTAAGAACAAAAGTGATTCAACTAAGACCATACAGTTGATAAAATGATGTTGATGAAGTATCTAGGAGCCATTTCTTTTAGTAATTTGTAGGCTGAGATTAGATTTTATTCCAGGTGTGCTAGAAGTTATTGGAGCGTTCTGAGCAAGATGTGATAATCTGGTATGTCTTTTAAAAATAACTTTCTGGTCTTTGGATAAAGAACAGACTCTAGTTGGTCAAGAATGAAAGCAGGGAACCAATTAGAGGCCTTGTTAAGAATCCAGGAGGTATGAAGGTGTGACTATGTAGATAGCGGTAGAGATTGTTTGCCATATGTACAAAAAGTGAACCATGTTTCCTAAAAGTGCACACAGAGGCAAAGCATTTGTTCACATTATATATTGCAAACAGTTGAGGAAGGTGTGATCTCACTTATAAGTGATATTAGTATGTATAATTAACCTGGTTAAATATCTTAAAGTATTTCCAATGTATCCATATGCAGTTGCTACTTTAATTATTTTACCCACTTATTAAGGATTTCAAAACATCATAGGAAAGAAAAAATACATAGAACTGGGTTTTTGTTGTTAAATTACAAGAACTTACAGAAGGATACATGAGATGTTTCCCGGACCAAATCAAAAATAATGTTATTATGTTCTTTGATTAGTAGGACTTCATCAATGTTCTCAATATGATCAAATTTGGAGTTATTGTGCTATTAAGATATGCTTTTATCTATTTTTGTATTAGAGAATTGAATAATAGATCAAAATGTAAAGTTATCATTTTTCATTGAGACTTTAATCAAATGATTGCCATTAGCTATATAACTCCATAAAAAGAATTATTCTGTTCTCCCTAGATGGTTAGTTCACTATAAATTGTATTATTGTACCAATAAATCTTACTTCTAGAGTAAAATCAGAAAAAGAGTTTAATTTAAAAATTCTCTGAGTGATTTTCTTTGAAAATTTTTAGTAAGTTAAATTGAAACTGTATTCAGCAAATATTTACTAAGCAGTTTCTAAGTGTCAGATTTTGTCTAGTGCCTGAAGGATGTTAGAATGATTATGATCATAGGCCTGCATAAGACAATTTGGAAGTTTCACATAGAATGATAGAGTATCACATTGATACTAAATTAATAACGTAGTCACTTCCCAGACATCTTTGTGAAATTTCCAGGGAGAAATACTTTGCCATTCCCTTTAGTTCAGAGCTATGTGCTTTGATTGAAGGGAATGCCTGTAGGTGTCAAAGTAATCACATTCTCATAGAAACAGAAACAATACAATTACAACGATATGTATATTTAACCTTTCATATCATATTAGTTGAGTTAAATGTGAAAAAAATCAGCAATAACACAACAAATTATTGTTAACAGGTTCAGTTACATGGTTAAGTTTATAAGTGCTATAAAAATTCATTTAGAAGAAATTAATGTTTATAGAATGTTCAGAAAGGTTCACAAATAAAAAGCAACAGAGATGTGTCTTATAGAATTTGCATAGTGACAAAAAGGAAAGATCATTTTGGGCTGGAAAACACAGAAATAGTGTAGCAGAAGAAATGGTCATGATGTATTTGAATGATAATACAAGAAAATAGTGGGAAATGAGTATAGTTAAGTCATCTTTGGAGCCATACATTTTAAAATATTTTTTATTGATTTTCTGCGAGAGGAAGGGAGATGGAGAGGGAGATAGAAACATCAATGATGATAACGTATCATGAATCAGCCACCTCCCAAATGACCCCCACTGGGAATCAAGCCTGCAACCCTGGCATGTGCTCTGACCAGGAATCGAATAGTGACCACCAAGCCATGCTGTCCGGGCGCCATGCTTTTTAAAACTCTCACAATTGTTTTTTTCACCTATAAAAAGGATATCACATTACAAATCTGATAGAGCTGTTTTGAGGATTAATGAAAGTGATTTGGGCAAAGAATATAACTCAGTTTGGACTCCTAATGGCCACATTTAATGCTACCTAGTACTTTGATATTTCTTTTGCCTGCTGCTGCCACCCTACCAATTCAAGCCTTTGTCAACTCAGACTTTCTTTAAGCTGCACCACTAGTATAATAGGTAGAATGATTTGGTAAATCCTTTGCTAAACCAATCAGGTAGAAGTGAGCTTTCCCTTTTCTTTGTACTATTCATATGACATACCAACTCACTTACATTTATTTTTCTTTTGCTAAAATAGATTTTAAAACAATTTTGACCACTAGTTTCTTCTAATACAAGATTACTTTATTCCTTAAAATAATAAAATCAATTACTGAATCTATTTTCATCAAATCATAACCTATATCAACAAAGATAAAAACTTCTTGAATTGTTTAATTTTACCATCAGGCTCTTTTCTTCCACTGCTCAGCCTTTAATAATATGAAATTTGATGAGAAAATACCACATCTATCATTATAAACATCTTTATTATAATGACATTTTGATTAGATTTCAAAATGATCATATTATTAGTAGACTTGTAATGAAGTTAGATCTTATTTATGGAGAATGCTATTATGTATAAGTAAATACTCATATTTTCTGCTGCAAGATAATCCTGAAGATTGTTTAAATGGATTTAAAAATATATTTGATGTGCAATTAGAGGCTGCTTATTTTTGATAATTAATGTTTAATAAGTTTATGTGCTTTGCTATTAATAATAACAATTAAGTTCTAATTAATTAATCTCCATAACTCATTAAATCCCACTGGCTGGGGATGTAGTTAAAACAACCAATTGTAGTTTTTTTTTAATTAATAGACTTGTATTAGAGAGGTTTTAGGTTTACATAAAAATTGTGCAGAAAATAGAATTTCCATATACCTTCTTCCGTCCTACCACTCTCCTCCCCCTAGTTTCCCTTATTAACTGCTTCGATTAGTGTAGTACCTTTGTTACAGTTGATGAACCACTATTTATACATTATTATTGGCTAACATCTATAGTTTACATTAGGATTCATTCTTTGTGTTGCTCAGTTTTATGGATTTACAGGGTTATGTACCCACCATTGTAGTTTTTGCAGAGTAGTTTCACTGCCCTAAAAATGTTATATGTTCCATCTATTCATTTTTCCCTGTTGTCTTGAAACTTTGGTGACCACAGATCTTTTTACTCTCCATAGTTTTGGCTTTTCCAGAATGTCATGTAGTTGGAATCATTCTCTATAAAACCTTTACACACTGATAGCTTTCACTTAGTCCCATGCATTTAAGGTTCTTCCATGTCTTTGAGGGCTTGGTAGCTCATTTCTTTTTATTGCTGAATAATATTTCATTACATGGATGCATCATTGTCTGTTGATCCATTTATTTTTTATGAAATGTTTAGAAGTGTCTGTTTATAGTTTTTTTCCCTAAAAACTAATTTATTTTGTAATTTAAAGTATATTACTATGTAACTTTTGTCCCTTTTTCATTTTATATTTGGAATCAAAATTTTATTTTAAGCAATGCTGAATAAATTTTCAAATGTTATATATGAATGGTCACTGTTATTAAGATAAGAACAACTTTTTTGAAATCATGTATGGGGTCTTTTCCCCCCATCATCATTTATCCCCTCTGTGCTTTCTTCCATCTCCACCCCACCCCCTTGTAATCACCACACTGTTGTCCATGTCCATGAGTTCTCTCTTTTTTTGCTCAATCTCTCCAACTCCCTAACAACCTACACTACCTGCCTGCTCTCTATCTATGAGTCTCTCTCAATTTTGCTTTGTATTTCAGCTTATTTTGCTTTGTTCACTAAGTTCCACATATGAGTGAAATCACATGGTATTTGTCTTTCTCAGAATAAATATATGTTATTTGAATTGTTTCATAACTTTTGTTTATATTATATTTTGAATTAAACATTTTTACTAGTTCAAAACATATTCACTTATATGCTTTACTAGAGGCCCTGTGCACGAATTGCCCTGTGCACAAAATTTGTGCACTGGGGTGGGGGGTATCCTTCAGCCCAGCCAGCCCCCTCTCAAAGTCTGGGAGTCCTCAGGGGATGTCCTACTGATGGCTTAGGCCCGCTCCCCATGGGATCCCCCCTATGGGGAGCAGGCCTAAGCCACAGTCTGGCCTCCCTCTGCGGGCTGATCTGGGGCTGCTGGGGCCAGGCAGCAGCGGCAACTTGGGCACAACCCCCTGCCTCCGCTCCAGGCCTGCTGGGGCCTGGCAGTGGCGGTGGCTTGGACACGCCCTCCTGCCTCTGCTCCGGGGCTGCTGGGGCCCAATGGCAGTGGCAGCTTGGGCACAACCCCCTGCCTCCACTCCGGGGCTGCTGGGGGCCGGGCCGCCCCCCTGCATGTAGTTCTCTCAGGCTCTGGATCACACCTGCATGTTGTTCTCTCAGGCTCGGGGCTGCGCCTGGCCCCTCCTCCTTAGCTGGTCATGACCATTATGACATCCTGGCCTAATTTGCATATTACTTCATGTAGATAGATAGAAAGAGATAGAGATAGAGATAGAGATAGAGATAGAGATAGAGATAGAGATAGAGATGATAGAGATAGGGATAGGGATAGGGATAGGGATAGGGATAGGGATAGAGATAGAGATAGAGATAGAGATAGAGATAGAGATAGAGATAGAGATAGAGATAGAGATAAATAGATATGTGGTGAAAGTTTGCTTTCCCTGTGCCTGGAAGAGGGAGGTTACAAAATGAAGCCACACAATGATAAACTGTGTTGTACACATATTCAGCCCCCAGACAGAAGCAAAGCCCCAATTCATGTTGTTCATTTTTTTAACCTGGAATCTTTGCTTCTTAAATTATCATTTTCTTTCCCTAACAAATTTGTTTACTTTGCAAACCATTTTTACTTCTTTTTTTTTCTCTCTCAGAGGCAGTGCTTTCTCCTTCCTGTGCAACATATTCCATCTGCATAAACTCTGCACCTATCCTCTAAATTCTCAGAGACTATAGTCTATTAATCACTACCCTTGCTTCTGTGCATTCCTTTTCCATCTCTATGAATTATTTCATAAGTAAATAAGTGAATTAAAGAATGATGTCTCCCTGATTATTTCATCTCTATTTTCTGAGATGCATGTCATCGTTGTTTCTAGGTATAGATTTCAATAGCTTATTTTTCTATATATGTGTGTCTATATATACATAAAGATATATATATGTATATAAAGATATACTATATGAAGATATATATATATATGTGTGTGTGTGTGTGTATATATATATATATATATCTCCTATACAATAAAAGCCTAATATGCTAAGTGTCCAATCATCAGGTCGGCCATTCAACCAATCAAAGTGTAATATGCTAATGCTATGCTAAGGCCACTCAACTGCTCGCTGTGATGTACACTGACCACCAGGGGGCAGACACTCCAACCAGTAGGTTAGATTGTTGCTGAGGTCTGGCCGATTGGGTCTGAGCAAGATAGGCCAGACATGCCCTGGAGCCTTCCCACAGTACCTCACCCAGCTGGCCAACTTCCGGCATCCCTCCCCGGCTCTGATTGTACACTGGTGGTTCCTTGGCCTGGCCTGCACCCTTTCGCAATCCAGGCTGAGGGACTCCCTCCTCTCCCCGCCCCCCCTCCCCCCCCAGTGCACGAATTTCGTGCACTGGGCCAGACATATATATATATATATATATATATATATATATATATATATATATAATCTTTATTGTTGAAAGTATTAGAGATGTCCTATTTTTCCCCCCATTGACCCCGTTTAGTCATTCCCTGTCCTCCACCCCAGGCCTTCACCACACTAGTCTGTGTCTATGGGTTATTTTATATGCATACAAGTTCTTTGGTTGATCTCTACCCTTCTTCTCACCCACCCCCATCCTTTCTCTGAGATGCCACAGTCTGTTCCATGCTTCTGTGTCTCTGTCAATAGCTTAGTTTTATGTCCTGGTTCCAATGCTCAACAATTAGCTCTATTAAAAGGAACAGGTTTTTAACTTCTCATGAATTCAGTTTTCTTATCTTACCACGTGCCTGTTGCATAGAAAATGCTTAAGGGATATTAGTAATCATTATTGTTAAGTTGATAATTTCTTGATTTATGAATACGATGATAACTTCCCAGGACCCTAAAGACCTATTTTCTTTCCTAATTTTTTCCAAACACAAGGTTTTGTTTTATTGCATGATATTTGTATAAAAACAATATTATTGAAATCTGTAAGACATCATGTAATTATCAACAAAGTAATTATTAACTGTACACTTAATATAGGTGGACATATAATCTAAAATTTAAAAAATAGTTTCAAAAAAGTACATAAAAATTTAACATGACAAGCTTTTAATTGTGGTTTGTATTTGTAGTTTTGTGTTGTTAAAAAGTCCTCAAATGTACTGTTAGAAAGTTCCTTTTTTTAAATCCTCACCCCAAGATATTTTTAATAGATTTTAAAGAGAGAGAAAGGGAGAGAGAGAGAGAGAGAGAGAGAGATCGATTGGTTGCCTCTAATATGTGCCCCGTGCCCCAACCAGGAATCCAACTACTAACCTAGGTATGTACCCTGTCCAATAATCGAACCCGAAACCTTTTTGGTCTGTGGGATTACACTGCAACCAACTGAGCCGCCCGGCCAAGGCTGGAAAGTCACTTTTTATAAATTGTACTGGGGGTCATGTCAAATTATAAACTGTAAAAATTAATTATCTTTATGGAATTAGAAAGCTAGCATTGTGATACTGTATTCATACTAACTTGAATCAGTTTTCAATTCTCACTCAAATTAAATTAATATAACACTAATAACCTAAAAAAATCTCTTTTCTAACCAACAAGAGTCTATCAAATTCAAACTATTCATGTTCAACAACCAAATATCTGAATAGGACTGAATGGCGAGACCTAGATTCAAAGCAGGTTGGTGTTAAGCCACGTAATGTGTCTTCCAGTGGAAACCTTCTCTGAAGGCTTGCCTTATGAGCAAGCTACGCATTTAAAGTTCCTAGGGCTAGGCATTCAGTTATTTCAGAGATATACTATCCTTTGTGTTGTCTAACCATCTAAACCAAACATTTCTCACAACCTCTCTTCACTGATGGTTTCAGGTCTGTCGATCTTATTCTCAAGAATTAGTATAGACACATAGTAATGGTTTCTTCAGTCATTAGAGAATCAAGTTCTTCTTTTGATTTGTTTTAGTATGTGGAGCAATGCTGTTTCCCTCTCATTATCCCAAAGAAATACATACCCAAAACAATTAAAGGAATACCAATTTTCCAGTTTTCTTATATAATCCCAGAAACTGTAGCACACTGCTGAAACCACTGTCAATCCAGTCAAAGATGAAGGGCATATGCATATTCTCTAGCTTCTGCAATTGGAGGGAATGCAATTCTTTGCTTGGCTTAAACCCTACACCTTCCAAAACCCAACTGCAAAACGCGAAGGCTGCTGTGGTCCCAACACGTGTCAGTTTGTTCTGGGCTGGCAGTCTCTTTCTGATTTTTTAGGGAAATAACTTCGTCTTTCCATAGCTATTCTCAAAGATACTCTATCCAAGCATCTGGGTGGTTCTCTTTCTGCCACACCCCCAAAATGCAGACAATTACATACCCAAAGTAACAGTATTAACAAACCCAGCCACTTAGAGAAGTTTCTTCCACAAGTCCTCCAACAATTCCTGACCCAAGGGAAAATAGAGGCCCAGTTTTATTCTTTGATATGCCTTTCTATTGCTCTCTACAATGAGCATTTCTATATTGTCTGAACACTCAGTATGTTTACAAAAAGAAAAGGAAAGTAGAAATATAATTTCTCATCATAGATGGAATAGATGCCTTTGTTATTTTAAAATGTTTTAATTATTTCTTTCATATATTAGAGCTTAAGTTCATCCCTGACAGATGGTTATAACATAATGAGTGAAAAACATTAGTAATTTAACATATTTAAGCTACCGTGGAAAATTAGCGACTTCATGAAAATTGAAAAACTCATTTCCTAATGCGATTTAGATTTAGGCAATGCTGCAAGAATTTTCATTAAATAATATAAAAACAAATTAGAGGTATAGAAAGGAAACTCAGGGACAGTAAACACCATCATATTAAAATATGATTTCACAATGTTAACTATTTGAAGACTAACTGCTTTTACTGGTAACTGCACTTTTTCTTGTTAAAACAAGAAAAGAGATGTTTATTATCAGCTAAATGATTTGAGGTAGCTATTATTATAAGCATTTAGAATTTGACCAACATATTTATAAAATTATAATTGACTAGAGGCCCGATACACGAATTCATGCACTGATGGAGTCTGGCCGGCCACCCTGATTGGGGCCTATCCGACATGCTGGCCAGGGGAAGGGCTGCAGGCTGTTGGCCGGCTGCCCCCACTCCCCCCGTTGTACTCCCGGTCGAGGCGACAATTTGCATATTAGCCTTTTATTATATAGGATATTAAATGACTTTTAACGTTGAGATTTAAAGTAAGTATCTTTTAGTGGTGTAATAATTCAGGTACTGAATGTATAATTGTTTCTTCAGTATTTTCATCATAAGGTTTTTTTCTTTCCCTTTATACTTGCAATAAATCTTGGTTTGCTAATCCAGATGCACATAGAAATGAGTAGCAGAGGAAAGCAGTGAGGAATGTTTTACATGTTAATTCAATCTTTACTGAGACAATTGTCAAGTGTAAAGTCTTTGTTTTAATCAGGTTACTGATTTCTTTCTTGTGACTTAGAATTTTTCTTTTCATTTTTATGTTTCTCTCTACAGAAAGCTGACCTTGCAGTTGCTCCACTGGCTATTACCTACGTTCGCGAGAAGGTCATCGACTTTTCCAAGCCCTTTATGACACTTGGAATAAGTATTTTGTACCGCAAGCCCAACGGTACAAACCCAGGCGTCTTCTCCTTCCTGAATCCTCTCTCCCCTGATATCTGGATGTATATTCTGCTGGCTTACTTGGGTGTCAGTTGTGTGCTCTTTGTCATAGCCAGGTAACATGCTCACTTTTGTGATTTTTTTGGCAATTGTTACCTCCTTTTTCTAACTAATAATTGTCAAAAGTCACAATCAGTTTTCTTTTTATTTCCCAGTGGAGTGCTGAAGAATAATGAACTTTTACATGTCACATATCTTATTAAAATGTCCTAGGATCCTTTTTGGGGCAGAAAGAATGCTGGTTGTGTCAGTAAGCTATAATTGTGGTAGAGTTTACTCTTTTTCATCAGAATCTAAAAGAGGTCCTAATCACCATGAAATAAAAATCATTTCTTCATTCTGAAGATTTCTCTTGAACCAGACAGCAAAATATTAGTATGTTTTACTAATTTGAATTAATAAATCATTCATAAAGATGGTAAAATTTAAAAGGAAGCTTTCTGGCCTTTACAATCCACGATATAGCTTAATTGAGGTGGCTTTTGCTTCTTTATTATTTTGGAGGTGGAAATTTATAATCATTTTTCATTTATGCTTACCTCACTATAAATTTTTAACAATTAGATTATTTCAAGATGATTTCGTTTTCTTTTGCCTTCATTAAGAACATAAAACCATCCCTCAGGACTCAGAACACTATGAACTTGAAATGAACTTGAAAGTCACATATTCATTATAAACATTGAATTTTTATATTTTAGTGCATATTAGAAAGATAGCTCCAAACCCAACATGAGTTAGAATTCTACTATAGGTCCTTCATGTTGATAAGTTTGATAATGTATGACTATAAATATGTTTTGCCTTATCATTAAAATTAAATATGTATTTTTAAAAATTACATTAAATAGGTGCTGCCAATCAAGGTAACACTAAGGATATTTATCTTTCTTTGAACTTATTAATTTTACAATGAAGTCATATATATTTTCCCATCAGTAAAAAACATTTTGTTCACTCAATTAAAAAGAAAATAAAATCAGTTATAGACGTAGCATACTATTCTTATATATTTTTATATATTTTCTTTTTATAGTAATACACAAATATTTTCATATATTTATACATACATATTATACAAATGTATATTTCACCTAATTGGTTCAATATTAATACTTGAGTTCTTCATACAATTATCATTTACCTTTGATAATTTGTATTGGAACCATTTATACATATAACTTTTATTGCTGTATGGTGCAGACTGTTAACATTTTTATTTGAAGTTTCTGTTCCTAAAATGGAAATATTGGAGTGTCAAATTCTTAAGCTTTGAGCTTTAGTTTTTTCCATGTCTTTTGAAAATAAAATAGCCTTCTCATTTTTGAGCATCTTTGGTCAAAGTATATCAATTTTATAGCGACTTACATGAGCTATCTTGTTTCATATATATTCAGAATACATATGAGTTCAAGGATCGCAGTTTAAATTCTTCAGTGGCTAAAGATCACTGAAACCTGTCCACAGGACCAATAGATAAATACTGCAAAGTATAGAAAAAAACAAAGTTTAGAAAAAATCTGCAGGTGCACCTGTTTCTATTATATACTAAATGGTTAGATATTCTATATTAAATAATAAATAATATACATACTTGGTAAAATAATTTATAATATAAAAATAAACTCTTCATAGATTTTTCTCAGAATATTTTGTTCAATTCTCAATATTAAATACTTTAAAGATTTCCAAGTTTTTAAAAATGCAGTAAAATCTTAGATTAAAAGAAATTTTCCTAGAGTCCTTTAAAATTCTAAACTAAACCTCCAAACTAAATGAATTTGTATAATTAAAATCCATTCTGACATGGTATTGAATTCTTGCTATCATGGAAGAAGTTCATGATGTGCATATAAAGAAAAAATTCCTACTTTCACTTATAGAACTTAATTACCTTTCTAATTTAAATGGAATTGTGATATTTGATACCAATTCACAATAAATGTAATATTTTCATTTTACCAATAAATAAGTCCCATTGGCCTTGAATTAAGTTCATAAAATATTTGATAATTACTTAAATATTTTTATGAATGTCATATTTAAATATTCTAAATGATTTGTATCATATTTCACTGGAGAGAAATACACAATGATAAAAAAACTTTATGCAAATTCTTAGTTATCCTTAGAATGCCAGATTTTTGGTTTATTGAATTATCTGCTATATCACAGTATTAACAATATTAATTTTATGATAAATTAAGAACTGATCATAATTGTTAGAATTTATGTTTTTAAAACTTGGATTTAAAAGTTGATTGTGACTGTGATACCTTTGTAAAATTTTCCATCACTATTATTTTATATGGAAATGATAATCCTAAAAAATACTTAACAAATGCTCTAAATTTTTAAATCAGTATTAACAAAGATATATGGTCTTATTTGTTTTTCTGGGTGTGGTTTTATAATCTATGTTCTCTTGCAAACAGTTGCATTATTGATTATAGCATAATGACACAACCAGCATGCTTATCTGAAGTACCTAAGAGATCTTATTTAGGAGTAAAGATGAACCTGGGGTACTGCGTTCTAGACATAGAATGGCCTTATGCCAGGTGTCCTAACAATAGCTCTTGCATGTCAGAGGATTAGAAAGAAATCTTGCCCGTGATGGGCTTGTAGCTATCGTATTTGCCCCTAAACACTTTCCTCTTTCTATTCTTTTTTTCTTTGACCTGGGTATATTAGTATAAAAATGTCAGTTAATCATATAAAAACTGGTCAGGGAAACCACCCTTTACACTAACAATGAGAGGTATTTTTCACCTTGCTTCAAATATTTCCTTTAAGAAAGAACAGATGCTATTGATACAATAGAAACTATAAGGTGAGTCGTTTTAAATTCCCATAATATTAGCAATTTCTTAATATTTTAACTATAGTTGTCTCAAAGACAACCAGAGCTCTTCTGAAATACGACATGTAAATCTTGGTCTATGGTTCTTAGTAGTTTGTTATACAGAGATGACTAACTAAAGACCAAACTTAAAATAAAGGAATAATAGTACACTCGTTTCCCGCCAACAGGATTGATGTAACCTTAATAATTATCCACTGAGTATATGAGAACATTGCATATTTTATTCTAAGGTTGGAATTTAAAAAATAAAATGCAAATAAACTCTGGAAAAGAAAAAGAATACTATACTAAATTTTGTAGTAAGAGTATCATTACACAGAAATTTCTTAGATTATTAAATGAACAAATGGATATGGTCAAAATAGGAAAAAGTAAAAGAAGGTAATCAACATTGACTAACCTGACCTTCTTAGGAAGAATAGCAATTAAAAAGAATATTTAATGTGTTAAATACATAACATTAGTTTTTCTAAGTAAAAAAGAATATACAAATTTCTTAAATATTTTTGCATTTACTTGCTTTGCATTATTTTTAGAACATTAGAATGCTGTTTGTTGTATAACTGCATAATGCAGTAGGGGGTGTTACCCTTAGAATCTGCTCAAGGGTTTTATTATTACTGTGACCACCAGAACTGTTTTGACATATGTTTTGGCTCCAACATGGTCTGTGGTCACAAGATGACAAGGATATTGCCTTACTGAGAGTCCTTACACTTGTAAAAGTATTCTATATTTCTCTGGGCACTCAGAAGTAAAGATGTTCTAAACATAGGGTTTTTGATGGTTTAACTAAGCTCAGAAAACCGTGTCCAAAGTGCTTGCATTAACAGCTTTGATCTTGGCTCCTGACTAATGTGCAATAGCTTTTATATTCCTGTCACAATGATGGGTGACATTTAATGTACGGTGAAGGGCAACAATGAATTATTATGCTCTTGGAAATGGATTACTGTTTTGGTGGGATGTTCAATGTTAAACTAATCTGCTGTCACAAAGACGATTGTCACATTGAAATGAAATGCCAATTTTGTTGTGTGCCTTTGTCACCAACTTGCCCACCTCTTACTGTAACACCATTTCAGTCTTACCTTTCCATAATTTAATTTTAAATATATGTTACTTTTATTTTTTTAGCCTTTTTTTTTAGTTAAGTAAATTGTGGGGAAGCTTATCTGCTGTGCCTTTTCCTATTTGGCCATTTCTCTGAAATTTAATGAAAATTTGTTTTAAATCATACTATTTTGCTAATATGCCTTTCACACATATGAAAGTGATTGTTAACATTGATTATATTAACAAATATTTCAATTATGGACCCAAAAGTCAACATTGATTACAAAGAAATTCACTTTGAAATATGTTTATGCAAAGGATAAGGTTACTTCTACCTTAAGAGTTTTCTTCCACAATTGTTATTTGGTAAACCCATTATAGAATGATTTACTTCTATATTATTACTACTTTTACAAAGTAGTAATCAGTATTTACTGTCTACTTTGTAATCAGTATTATTACTACTGATTACAAAGTAGACAAGGAGTCACTAACTCAGAACATAATTCTTAGTTGGTGTAATCAGTAGAACCAAACTAATTGAAACTAAGGTGATCAGTGACTTCTTTTCAGATCTGGTGAATATGGAATCCGAATAATTGAGGCAGGCGAGATTTTCACTGAAATTACATAGAGAATCTCTTCTTTACCCTATATATGTGAAGATGAACTTATTTTTTACGTATCAATTTTATATCTTATTAGACATTGGAAAGATTTGAGAAAAATTAGTGAAAAATGGCAATTTAAAATTAAAGTGCTTTTTTTCTATAATCTGTAATCAAATACTTGTTGACATATTCTTCTAAAGATAATTGTGCTTGAGTATCTTTTAAAAATTTGCACCTCTTTCCAAATTATTTTTTCACAAATATTTTTATTATTAGGATGAAATTAAGTATAAATGCAAAAGCAGATGTTTGATAGCCCATTTTTATTTTTCATATTCTATGGATAAAATACTTAACTGTCTTTCCTTGCCTCCATCACCAAATTTATTTCAGATTTCTAAAAATGAAAAAGTTGTCTGTTCAGTCATTGCAAATGGATTCACCCACTCAAATATATTGACCAATCAGTCTCTGGGAACTATAGTCACCCAATGATCATTTGTTTAAATTTAAAAGTCTTACAATGTCTAGCTCAGTAAATCACAGATACTAATTTTAATAAATTACAGTAGCTCAGTAAATCATGGATACTAATTTTAATAAATTACAGTCTATAGATTCACATTAAAAAACTCAAGAATGCTAAAAACTTGAATGATTATTAAATTATATTTGCTACCAAAATATGGCACTTCTATTTTTAAGGAATCCTTTATGGAGCATGTAATTATATTTTACATACACATTTCCTGATAAGAAACAGTAGTCTTGTAAGTAATTAATTTTTTCTTTGAAAGCTTTGGAAAAATGATATAGTAGCTTCTTTGACAGTTGCTGCCATGTCTCGTATATTTCTAAGGTTAAAAACTAATACGACAAAAACAATACTGTGAATTACTTGTTTCACTTCCTTTATTTCTTCCTTTTTTTTTTGCTATAGGGAAAAAATTATTTGAGGTGATCTTTAAGAACCAATAAGATTACTAGAACCAAGCATTTTTCACCAAGTGATGTGCTTATTCTCCCATATTTTGCAATATCTACATAGCTACTTCTCTCATAGCTGCAGAACACTGAATTGTGTGTCAGAAGCCATCTCCCTAGCTTATTTTGTCTGTTTTAATTATCAAAACAAAACTGCACTTCTGTTTTTCTATAACCACCAGGAAAATGATCCCCTTGGACTTTTGGAGTGGTTGTCAGTCACCTAGGAAAGGTCTTCAAATTTCTAAACTATCCCAGGAAAATCAGTGTCCTTTTAAAAAAGTGACCAGTTTCTTTATGAAATATTTTCATCTACAATGTCTAGTCAAGCGAGGCAAAGCTTTTATATGAGCATACACCTTGAAATAGTGGAATCTGTGCAAGAAGCCAGTGCAACAAAGAAAACGAGGAAATACATAAATGTTCACTAGGGGTTTTGTTTGTTTATTTTATTTCTATGTGTTTTTTGTACAATGATAGAGTACTCTGCTCACAAAAAGGCAGTTGTCTTGAGAAATGGACAGAAATAGGTCAGTTTTTTTTTTCTTTTGATGGTAAGCATGACACCTGAATTAGTAAAATTTTTATCTGGATAAAGCTGACTTTATGCTGTAGATTCTTTGGTGTAGGAGTTCTTTCAAATGGATGTTTTCCTATATAGTCTTGTACTGGGCTGGTGGGTACAAGTCATTGAGTGAGAAGAGGAAGAAAACTGATACATACTGCTTGTCAACAATAGCCGGGTTATATTTGAGGATCATAGAGAGATTAATTTATTAGCTTCTTTTTTCAGTAACCCTATGTTTGTTTGTTTGTTTGTTTGTTTGTTTGTTTTATCACCATTTATCCCCCCTTTACCCTCTTCAGGCTCCCCTAACCCCATTTCCCTCTGCTAATGACCATATTATTGTCTGTCTATGAGCTTGTTTATTTGTTTGTTTTGGTTTATTTTGTTATCTTAATCCCTTCACCTTTTTCACCCAGTCCCTTACTCCCTCCCCCCTCCCCTCCTACAGCTACAAGTTCCTATTTTATTAGTTTATTTTGTTCAATAGATTCCACATATAAGTGAAGTCATATGGTATTTGTCTTTCTCTGACTGGCTTATTTCACTTAGCACAATACTCTCCAGGTCCATCTCGGCAAAAGGTTATGGGTGGTTATAAGGAACAAATAGATATACACTCCTCATCCCCTACCACCCCCCCTCCCCCTGCAAACACACCATACCTCTGGCAAATGAGATTAGAGATATTTTCCTTTGTTTGATGGTATTATTGTTATACTTTTACAATTCTAATTTATTATAGGGAGGAAAGTTCTAAAAAAAACAAAACATATTTAGAAGAAAACAGAAAACAAACTTAGGAAAGAAACTTGCATCAACTTGTTTAATTCACCATCCACTTTTTTCTTATAAGATTTTAGGGAAAAAGAGTTGGCTACCTTTCTTTTTGTTTTTAAGTAAATCTTTATCAACTATTTATACTACATGTTAGCCATATATTATATAATAACCGGTGATAATAGACTCACCTAAGTTAGCTTCACATCTAAAGTATGTATTTCTCTTTAGATCTGCAAATAAGGAAGCTTAAAAAGTGTTCTCCATCACTGAGATACTTAAAGAAGAGACATTAGCAAGCCACACATAGCAGATTTGCCTCATAAACCCAATGCTGATTTTCCTCCCCTGAAAATTACTAGCAGCATATAGTAAAAGCTACATTGTGAGCTTTTTTTGGGAGACTCAGATGCTATAATTTATATTGTTTTGATTTTTTTCATAATTCATTGATGTGGAGAAATATCATCAATATTAAATGAAAATGTATGGACGTAATTCTTATTGGTAATTTATGACTTTATTTCTTCATGCTATGTAAAATAACGCACTCTATCCAAATAATTAATGAGTAGGAGATTATAGTGTCACCAACCAGTATAACTTCATTCATTAGAACATGTCACAATACCTTAATTGCTATAATTTTTTTACATTTCATTACATAATTACATCATTCAATTTAAATTGTTTTCATATCAATCCTGTTGGGTGTATAAACTTTTTTAGGAAAAATGCCATTGCTCTCTCAAATAACAATAGGAATTTCAATATAATATTAGGATTGAAATAGTTTGATAGCATCTACATTCTTTGTAAATAGAGTTAGTAAAATAAATGATAATAGAAACTATTCTATTGATTTTCAACACTATAAAATGTGAACTTATCTCTATTAGAAGTATGCTAATTTAAACTCATTATTAAAATTTCATTTGGAAACCCAGAAATAACCTAATTTTTATGACAAAACTGTATGAAGTTATTATAAAAATCTTTAGTATAAAACTATAGTAATTCTTTCTATTTTGTCTAATGTACATTGGATTAAAACATAATTTTATTTTCAATACCTTATTTATACAAAGTAATTCCCACTCCACCCCCTTCCTGTATATAACTTAATTTCTTGCTATTCTTCATTAACCCTACATTAATTGTTTTAGAATACTTAACATTTTCATTTGCCCTAACTACCCCTGAGATGATAAAATGAGGTGAAATGCAATTACAATAGATTTTCCTATTAATATAATGGATTTAATATTTGAAGCAAAGGTGAAATTATAGGTTTTGAATGTTACTGGCATGATAAACATTATAAACAGAATAGGGCTACAACTGTCATCTAAGTTGGTTCAGAATATGCACCTGAATATTATTTTAACATAATAAAATTAGGTAAGTGTTTCCCTGCTTCCCTTACTATTATTGGTATTGAGAACTGGGGTGCTGGGAGGTGTGTTTAAATATAAGTTTAGCAATTAACTAGACTGACTGAAGATATGTTTTGGAAATGAAAATAGTTAGAAATTTTGCTTATAGAAGGAGATGCCAAAATAAGATTCACATTCAGGGAAATGTTGATTTCAAAATTTCATATCACTACTGCAATTTTCAATTAGGGCTCCAAATTTTTTAATAAGGAAAATATTAAAGTTAATTTTTAAAATCTTCTACCAAAAATCTGAATATATATATATCTGTATTTCTTAATTCAGATATTTGAGTTGAAAACAAAAATAGTGAATGCTTTCCAAACATACTTCAGTTGCTTTAGATACTCAACTACATATGCAGTGCATAGACTTGATTTTTTAAGTATTTTATTTGATAATATGTAATTATATTTGATTCAATAGTGTGTAATTTCAAAGGGTATTTAGTTGGAAGAAAAGAAAACTCACAACTCATTAAACCTTGTGAAACTTTTATTAAAATTAATTTATAGTTAAAAATTCACCAAGGGAAAAAATTATGTGCTTTGCATGTTTATGATACCTGATTTGCTATTTTTGTATAATCCAGATATTTGCATATTAGCTAAATCCACTTAAATGTCATAGTGATGCTAGAAAACAAAATGCTACTTTCAAATGCTAACTTCAAGTTCTTGTTTATTGCATTATTACTTATTGAGTATCCATATTTTTAAAAGCATAGTCTGTTTCATTTTTCAGTATTAGAAACCCCATGATCTCCTGACTGATCTGCGGACAGTCTGCCTTGAGCCTTTTAATACTGGACTTACTGCTTTTAAAACCCTTAGCAAGTGTGTTGCAAGCTAAACACTTGCTTCTGCTCTGTAAGTCTAAGAGAGAATTCTTTCAAATGTAAATTGTGCTCATATTGATTTTAAAATAATTACCTCTTTAATGCTTGGTACTTCACTTGCAAATAAATAGATACACTGGAAAGAAATCATTGATAGGACTCACCTGTTTTCTTATGCAATGTTAATATGTGAGCTATTTTCCTTAATATTCCCAATTTAAAGCCACTCTTAATTTAATTTGATTGGATAATTGGCTTTTTTTTTAAAGAAAAAAACACACCAGTATTAGTAGCTATTTTTTGGAGACTATAAAAAGCCATTGTATAACTTAAAAAATAAATTCCAGCTTTAAGTGTAGAATTATACTTGTTATTTTACATTTGTAAAAGTAAGTCTGAGTTTTATGGCAAATAAAATAATGCTTTTCTTTGGAAATCTTAAAATGATCAAGATATTATTATAAAAAAGACTTATTTCATAACAAGAAAACCAATCTTAGCTAGTTTAAAACATAAGTAGGTTGTAGTATAGTATTATGACTTACATTTATTTAAAAAAATAAATTTCTTTAGATAACAATAGATCACAAGGATCTGAAGCCACCCTATTGTTGAAGTTAATTTCCTACATCAAATATACATTTGTAAATAGAAATCAGCTGGAATACCTACATTTTGAAGACATTTATTATTTATTGTGTCTAGTGTCCATTAATAGCTAATAGTGATATTTATTTTTCCTCAAGATCATACTTTTACTAAAAATTTATCTCAATTTAAATTTGTCATTAATAAATTACAAATAAATAGAACTGATCACTGTTATCATCTCATTAAGCCCTTCCAATCCATTCAGATCTACTTAATAATATGTTCTATGGCATATTATTGCAGCATTCATATACAAATAACCCTTGTACATCACTCTGTGTATGGTGACTTTCTGGTACTAAAACTACCACTTATACAATATTAAGATTAATTAATGAACAATGTAAGACATACAAATTTAACATAAATGGTGTGTATTGTTCAGTGGTGTCATAATTGTTTAATAACTGGCTGTGGCAAAGAGAGGCTTTGATTTGTAACAACTGCCACTTTTTGTCGTATGACTATGACCAATATCAAGCTACTAATTGAAGAGTCACACTAAATGCAAAGTTGGGAAGATAGGTGCAAAGTTGGCTCTCACAAGCCAGTAAGAGTTGTCTCTAGACTACTACTAATATACTATAACATGCTCAAGTGAAGGGAAAAGCATGGGTCATGAAAGTGAACAGCAGTTAGTTCAGAGGGAATGAGTTTTATACAGATATGGGGGGTATATCAGAAGGATATGGGGAAAATAATGGTGAGATTGTAGAACCTTGAAAGCAAAAGTAAAGACCTGAGTTTTTATTAATACAATTAGAACCTTTTAAGTAATTCTAAACTTAAATAATATTTATCCTTTCATTCACAAAAATAATTTTATATAGAAACAATTAGCATGATTTTTAAGTTAACTGAATATTAAAATATCTAAGGAAAAGAGATAATGCACTAAGGGAAACTTTAGCTATGTGACAGTCTTCTCTCATTAAACTAGAAAACTTAAACTCATTATGTGGAAAGTATTTAACTATTAGCCAGCCAATGTGGCTCAGTGGTTGAGCATTGACCTATGAACCAGGAGGTCATGGTTCAATTCCAGGTCAGGGCACATGCCCAAGGGCTGGATCCCAGTGTGGGGCATGCAGGAGGCAGCCAATCAATGATTCTCTCTCATCACTGATGTTTCTATCTCTTTCCCTCTCCCTTCTTCTCTGAAATCAATTAAAATATTAAGAAAAAAGCCCTAGCCAGTTTGGCTCAGTGGATAGAGCCTCTGCCTGCAGACTGAAGGGTCCCAGGTTCGATTCCAGCCAAGGGCACATGCCAGGTTTGCGGGCTCTATCCCCAGTAGAGGGCATGCAGGAGGCAGCCAATCAATGATTCTCATCATTGATATTTCTATCTCTCTCTCCCTTCCTCTCTGAAATCAATTAAAAAATATATTTTGTAAAAAGAAAATATTTAACAATGAAACAAACTTCATAGCTTATAATTTTTAATCTAAAATTCTTAAAGGAATAAAATTTTAACTCATTCAGTAACAATATTATAAACATTGATTAATGTCCTCTGATAGTTCAGTAATAAGTCCAGAGCTTATGGTAGTCGGAGTAGCTTCACATATGGATAATCAGAAACCTGATAGAACAGTCACTTAATAAATAGGGGGATTATTGTTGTCATGGATCTTAAATTAGACCGGGTGAGACTGAACAGGTACTGAAAAGTGATATCAAGGAACTTGGCACCTTCTATGTACATACTACTACACCATTCATGGACTAAGGCTTTCATCCTCATGACTACAACTCCAGACTTCATACTTGTATCCTAGCTAGGAAGAAGGGAAAAGGAAAATGGGTAAAAGACAAAAGACAGTACCTTTTAATTCAGAAAGGAAGTTCTTCCTCTAGCTTCATCTGATTGGCGAGAATTATTTTACTTGGCTATTCCAAAGAGGCTGCTGATGTGATTGTCTTTTATCTGAATACTAGAGGTCCCGTGCACGAAAAGTGTGCACTAGCGGGGGGGGGGGGGGGGGGCGGTCCCTCAGCTGGGCCTGTGCCCCCTTGAATATTATTTTAAGTGATGCTATCAAAATATACTTTTTCAAATCTACAAAACTAACCCTAAGCTGTCAGTTGGACATCCTTAGTGCTGCTGTGGAGGCAGGAGAGGCTCCTGCCATGGCTCGCCAGCTGTGAGCCCAGCTCAGGGCTTCTTGCTGAGCGGCGCCCCCCCATGGGAGCGCACTGACCACCAGGGGGCAGATCCTGCATTGAGCATCTGACCCCTGGTGGTCAGTGCGCATCATAGTGACCGTTCAATCCACCGTTCAGTCGATTTGCATAGTAGCCTTTTATTATATAGGCTATTGCCATCTCAATTCTTTTGTAAGTAAGAAAGATGTTATTGGGTATGTAACTGACTGAGTCTGCCACAGGCGTTATTAAATTGTAAAGTAATGTTTGGTCACACATGAAATTCTCTCAAATTTCTTATTTCAAGTGTTCATTTATGAAATTTTCTATGTCATCTGTTATTAGGGTATCAGTCTCTAAGCAGCCTGACTACTTCCTTCCTATTTATTATTTTAAAATAACATTTTCTTTAAAACAAGTTAATGAAGATTATTTAAGAATAATGTATCCAAAGTAAGTGTAGATGTTTTATATTTTAGAGATCTTTTGTACTGTCTTTTTTGTTTTGGTCTACATTCTTAAAGCATGAACTTACCAAATTAATTTTGTGTAAGAATCATGGATTGTTATTTGAATATTATTTTAAGTGATGCTATCAAAATATACTTTTTCAAATCTACAAAACTAACCCTAGTTTATTTTTTATGTGGAACAGTTCAGTACCTTCATGCTTTCCTTGACACTTCTAAAGCAATAAAAAGGTTTAGAAAAAAATTAATATGATAGTTACCATAATACTTATATAATATAAATGTATTATAACACATCATTGGGCAGTTTTTTATAAAACATCAGATGATAAGCTGTTTTTATGGGTGAAAGAAATTAACCCAAGAGAGTCTATGATCAAATAAGATCAGAGGAACTATGTCCTAGATTCACTATAAAAATATTAAAGGCTCTGAAAAGTCTTGCAATAAAGAAAGCTGATTATGTTAGTTTAATGCAGCATTTTCCAAACATAGTATTTGGCCACATATAATCGGTATAATCTCAAGATTATATGTTCTCTATTGATAATCAATTTGTTAATCTGCTGGATCAAAAAATTCCTTTTATTTGTAAATTCATTTAACTTTTTTGTTTTCATCATAACGAATTTTATGGTGATTAAATCACCTGAAAAAGACTGAGTTAGTGTCTATGCTTCTGACTCCTCATGGACTTATCTTGCTGATTTTCATGGAAATCAAATAATGAATGCGACATTTTTAAATTTAATTAATGGAATTTAAGAAGTATTCACCTTCATTTAAAAAGGCCTGATGTTATGACAACTTATTATACTTAGTTGTGAACTTGTTTTGCTATTAAATTATCAGAAAGACACTCATTGAATATTTAAGGAAATTCATTGAAATTATAAAATAATTATATAATTTGGGGAAAAAGAGACAGAATAATAATAAACCTAGCAAATAAACTCTGTTTTTTATAGGAAATTATGATTTGGGAGGAAACATATGACTTAAATAAATCCCAGTTTATTAACAATTTTACCATGTGTGTTAATAGAGGAAGTATTTTGAAATATAATTGATTATTTTATGTTTATTGCAAGGATAATCAACACTATAGGTAGAATAATTTTGTAGATTTTTATTTTAGACAATTTTTAAGCTACATATTTTTATGCAGTTGTAATCTTTTGTTAGAATCTTATTTGTCTATCTTATAATCCACATTCTATAAACAGGCCTGATGGAGGTCACTGTACTTGAAATCTCATGTACATATTAGACAGTATCATATGGTAATTATTAATATTATAACTGTATATGGAAAACAAGGTTTGAAAGTGCAAGGGCCAGAAAATAAGTAGTAAATTCAGTAATAGGTGAGCCTACAGTGTCTAACACTCAGCTATAATGGTACTAAAATGCCTTGTCTAAGGATAGCCAACAATTTTTATCTACATGTTTCTAGTTTGCTCATCTTATGTTGGTTGGACAGGTAGCAATTTTGAATGGCTCATCCTGAAATGAATGCAATTATCAAAGGATTATATGGTCTATCCTGCATGGCATTCACTCATTTTAATCTTTTGTGTGCAGCCTTCTGGCTCTTCATATACACTTTCATTTATAGCTAATGGGAAGTATTATAGCTTAGGCTTTAGCCTATTTCAAATAAAATATGCTGTTAGATAAAAGCTTCATAAATGGCAGCTGCTCTTTCTCAAATTTACACTTATTGTTTCTTTGTTTTCTAGAATCAGTGTCGGTATGTCATTTGTTTACTTTGTGATCATAAGACAGTATGTACCCAAATTATTAAGCCTATTACCATAATTTACAGCAAGATTGATATTATATAAATTCAGATTGAGTTCTAAATAATAATACATCATGATTTTTTTGTTCAGTGATCTTTATATTGTCTGAAGATTATTCTTGCTAGCTCTATCAATCCTCTCTATCAGTTATCAAAAAGTAATATTCATATAAATCAAAATTTGAAAAAAATTTATGTATTCTCCATTCATAATCCCTAATAATATATTTATTTGAAATAACCTGTGACTGTACTTAAACTAGTTCAGAAGTAAGAAGGTAAAACTTTAATTGTACAAGTTTGATTAAATGAAAAAGCATTACATAAGTCAGTTACAGTTTTGTGAATAAACATTCTGGATGATGAAGATGATGACTTTTTATTACAACATTAAGCAACTAGAGGCAATATATTTTTATCTCCTGATCTAACCGTGATATGAAAATCCATTCAGAAATTTCATTGTTAGTAAAAGTTACACAAAATATTAGTTCAAAGATCCAAACTGTTAAGAGAAGTTACACTTTTTGCTTTTAACCTGGGTATTTTAAAGGAATTTTGTGTGAAAGGATTTTCTATAATGGCTTTTTTTTTCCTCTTTAGAATTTTATCATAAAGTGTTTGTGTATATTTGTATATGCATATGCGTGTGTTTTAAACCTTGGGGTAAAGACTATAAACACAGTGACTTTGGAGGATAAATTCCTGTACCCACAATTTTTGAGTAGTCATCTTTGTAGAACACTGACTAAGCAATGTGGAGAAATACAAAATTAATGTGTTCCCATCTAAATGAAAGGTTTTAAAATGTCATGTTGTAAAAGGACAAAAGTACACAGCGGAGTACCAAATAATAATCAGTGCATCCAGAGACAGCACTCTAAAGGGCATGAAGGGTGAGGTGGATTCCAAAAGAAGACAAAATCAGTAGGCTCACAAAGTTAGGAAAGAAAGGCTGGCATTTCATTGTTAAGCATTGCCCACGGAAGATGCCATCCAATTGATATGTTTGTCTGTAATGCGTCTGAAGGCTAAATGCCAGGTGACAATGAACAGCCAGCAATCCCATTTGTAGTTTTTGGCTCTATTAACTACATGTAACCTACCTGATTTATTGGCCTAATAAGTAGTGAATGTTAGGCCACACTAGGAAGTGGTAGTGCAGTAAACAACACACTGCTTTTGATTGTAACTTATTCTCATTTATTGTTTGAAAATCCAGGCACTTGTATAGTTATCAATTTATGAATAGACAAAGCATTATTAACAAAGCAATGAAATGATTAAATCTTTAAAAAGATTATGAATAGATTGCCAGAGATTGACAATGGGCACACAGTGCAATATACAGATGTTGTAACATAGAAATTTACCCCTGAAACCTATATAATCCTATTAACCAATGTCACCCCATTAAATTTAATAAGTGAATGAATAAATAAAAAAATAAAAGCAATGAGATTGTTGCACACAATTCTGAAAATCATTCAAATATGATATTTTGAAAGCAGAAGTATATATTAAGGGATATGATTTAGAGACATAATATTTTAAAAGGAAACTGGTGCATGTTTGTCTTTTTTCAATACAAAATCATACGTTCTTGAAATACTTTAAATAGAACAAATTGGATTGAGGAATGATAGGAATTATTTGTCATTTTAAAGCATTATGACATTTAGAAAAACTGAATTATATGTTTAAAAATAATATTAATAAATATACCATGCCGTGACAGGTTTGGCTCAGTGGATAGAGCATCAGCCTGCAGACTGAAAGGTCCCAGGTTCAATTCCAGTCAAGGACATGTACCTTGGTTACGGGCACATCCCCAGTAGGGGGTGTGCAGGAGGCAGCTGATCGATGTTTCTCTCTCATCGATGTTTCTAGCTCTCTGTCCCTCTCCCTTTCTCTCTTTGAAGAATCAATAAAAATATATTAAAAAAATAAATAAATATACCATATCATGAAAACTAACCTATAAAATTTTACATCTGTTACTAATACACAGAATTTTAACATGTAATCAATGGGACCCCTTGCTAAAAATGAAGAAACTGAGGTCTAAAGATACAGGCAATCTGACAAAGCTTATATGTCAACCATAGAACTGGAGCCAGATTGCTAATAGGCATCACAGCATTAAGGCAAAACTTAGCCTTAATAGACACATTAACATAACTCCATTTTTACAACTACAACTACAGCGCAAAGTTTAAAGTCTTGAACCTGCTGGACTTTAAAAAGTATTATAGCTAACAATGTCTTGTCATTTTCAAGATGAATCTGTTTCCTGCTAATATTTAATATTTTAGATATTAGGCTATTATATTTTATCGTTTTTCCCATAGAAGTTCTTAAGATGGTTTTAATCTTTTTGACTATACAATAAATTTAGAGTTCTATGAGGTAAATAATATTAGACAATATGCTACATTTTACTTTGTCACTTAGCATCTCATTTATTTTTTTTCTATTTTATTGGATGTATTTGGGTGACACTGGTTACCAAAATTATACAGGTTTCAGATGCACAATTCTGCATTAAGATTTTGCTCCAGAAAGTTTATCTATTCCTTGATGATATTTTTCCAGTACAATTGAGTATGAATTAAATTAAATTTTGCTACTTACAATCTTATATTTATGTGAAAATTTCAGGAACCGTAAGTCAATGTTAACAGATATCAGTGGAGAAGCAAAATAAATAAATAAATAAATAAATAAATAAATAAATAAATAAATTAATAAAACAAGTAATAGGATTTAGTAGAAATAGTAAATAATTGTACAAAATGTGTAATAATTTATTAAATTCACTATCATTCAATTAATAAATTTGCAGAATGTGATATGTTTAGTGAGTAGTGAGTATATTGATTTAAGTAAAAGCATTTTTATGAAAAGACAGATAAGAAAAAAGAATAAAAATAGAAACATACCATTCACAAAAAGTAGCAGATTCAGACAATTGAGGGTAAATGAGATATAACAATCTTAATAAGACCATTATAAAATTCTTTTGAAATAACGAGAATATTTTATGCAATTCCCTTAACTTATATGTGAGAAAATTGAGGAACTCAGTGGTCAAAAGACTTATTGGAAGTCATATAATCAGAGGCATGTCAGGACTAATATTGGCCTCTCAAATATAACATAGAATTTAAAGTACTCTCATAAAAAATAGATATTAAAGAACATTTTGAAATATTAGTGTCAACCTAAAAATAAAAGGCTAAAATGTGAGGCAACAAGATTTTATCTGAGATCCAAACAACAGCTATTCAGAAGCACTGATTTAGGAAGAAATGCAAAAGGAATTAAGTCAAGGATGGAACTTTTATAGGTACAAATAAACTAAGTTGCCGAAACCGGTTTGGCTCAGTGGATAGAGCGTCGGCCTGCGGACTGAAGGGTCCCGGGTTCGATTCCGGTCAAGGGCATGTACCTGGGTTGCGGGCACATCCCCAGTAGGAGGTGTGCAGGAGGCAGCTGATCGATGTTTCTCTCTCATCGATGTTTCTAACTCTCTATCTCTCTCCCTTCCTCTCTGTAAAAAATCAATAAAATATATTTAAAAAAAATAAAAAAAATAAACTAAGTTATTGTTTAGCTATATATGACAGTGCTAATTCTAAAGAGTGTCTTTGCCCTGCTGGTGTGACACAATGGTTGAGCATCGGCCTATGAGCCAGGAGGTCAGGGTTTGATTCCTGGTCAGGGCACATGCCTGGGTTGTGGGCTCCATCCCAAGTAAGGGGCATGCAGGAGGCAGCTGATCAATGACTCTCATCCTTCATGTTTCTATCTCTCTCTCTCTCCCTCTCCCTTCCTCTCTCTCTGGTCAATAAAAACATATTTTTTAAAAATGTCTTTAACTTTTAGTCTGGTAGTCAAAATATCTGCTTACAAACAGTCGTTTGGAAGATAATGTTGCTCTGCCCCAGTCCAATGGTATTTTGCAAAATTTACACATTCCTAAGGTTTGACAAATAAGACATGCATAAAAATATGTTTTTTAAAAGACAAGCAAAGCAGTTCTTCTGGAATGAGAGCTCCAAATCCATTCTGGAGTGGCTCCATGTATATTATATTTACATAAGTAAAACTAAATTCAAGGTAAAAAGAGCTTATTAAATAACTATAAGGTGTTACACAGCATAAAACATTATTCATGAGGAACTGATCAAATCATTGGCTCTGTCATCAATGTGGAAAGGATTCCATATGTTAATATTAGGTGAAGTTCTATGGAAATACTGCAAATCATAACACAAATTAAAACAATATGATGATTGAGATAAGTCCTAGGAAGCCCTGCAAAGAGGGACAGGAAGTAATATTTAAGAGCTTTAAATACATACTAAGATGGTTTCAGAGTGAATGGAAAATTTTAGAGTGCTGAGTGAGAAGATTTCTTTTTTAAATAAGATCATTAGGGTTTTAGAAAAAAATGCTGCTGTAAGAGGTTGGAACAGTCTATTTGTTTAGCAGAGCAGATAGTCAAGCTTGAGATGAAAAAAATATTTGGAGGAATTAAAGAACTGATAGCTTAGAGAAATGAACAGACACAGATGGCTTCTTGGCCTTCTTTCATGAACACATTTTTCTACTTTCTTGGACTGGGATAAGTAAATCTATATAAATAAACCAGAATGCAGAAGAAAAATGTATTGTTTTGAAATGTATAAAATATCTTTGCCTCTGAAAAAATAACTAACTAAATGTGTATGTATATAAATTGCACATATATGTGTATATATACATATGTATATATACACATATATATATGCATATGCATTCTCAATGACCAGAAGTGAAAATAATTCCTAATTGCATAATAAAGACATTTCACTTATACAAATATAATATAAAAATTAGTGCCCCCAAAAATCTGATAAAATTGGAAATGTTTAAAGTTTTGAGGACACAGACTAATTTAAACATTATAATGTTTGGAAACAGTACTTTCTACAAACTTTTATTATAGGCAGTTACAAAATTTAAGCATTAATCCGAATCACATAAATTTGTTTAATATTTTATAAAGAATAAGAAACATTTACTGAACATTATCAGTGCTATATTTTTCTATACTATGGAGCAGAAGAAAGTTGTGATTATAATTTATTGCAAAAATTTGTTATATCTGCTAAATAATTCAGTCATTTTTTTGCACTCAAAACTATTATTTGCAAGTTCAAATATTGTAAGTAAATGGTCATTTTATGTTGTGTTTTTTTTACCACATAATTTATGCCACTTTCAAAAGTCATGTGATTAGGGAATTTTCTTTGTTAAAATAGATAGTACAATTTAGAAAATGTTACATTTTTCCCTTAAAGTTATTAATATCATTCTAGAATTTTATATCCAATTTCATAGGTTAAAGTGATTGATAGATAATTCATATTTTGATTTAAAATTTAGTTAGTGGTTAGTAATCTATTTTTATTGTCCACTACTACTATATATCTACTAATCTACTTTTCTGTTATAAAATTGCAGGTATCTAAATAAATCTATTTTTCTACATTTTATCTTAAACTGAATAAATATTTTTCAGTTTACTTGATTTTCAGTTTATTGGTTGAATGGCTAAAATAGAAATTCTGGAATCATGTATGTACTTTTAAAACTATAAAACGTCCATTGCAATATATATTCATATCTATATACCATTTATATAACCACTAAGTAAACAAAAAAAATGATGATGACTTTGGTCACAATAAAAATTTTTGCAAGCAAGCTAAACTAGTTTTTCTAGCTCTCTGAAATACAATAGTAATTAATAAATGACAAATCTTCCTAAAATATACTCTGAAAGTGATAAAGTTTTCAAGTTTCTTGCCAGGGGAAAATTTATACAACTACTTTTAAAAAATCTTATTTTAAATATGTATGTTGAAAGAGATGAGCTTTGATTACATTATTTTGTCCTGTTTGTCCTTTTTAAGTAATTACCCATTTAATATGCTGCAAGAAGACAGATAATCAGTAAGATAATGGGTGTCTTTTTGAAAGAGTAATGAAATCTTGGGTTACCAATGTTTAAAGATAGCTTTAGTGATAACTGAGGCAGGCATGGGGGCAGCCTCACACTGAGAAACTGAGGAAGAGAGAGAAGACACCCGGTGGTGGTGACAGGCGAGAATACTAATAGTAATGGAAAACATCTCTCAGGAAGGGTATCTTAATCTATTTGTCCAACAGTGTCTCTATACATACATATATTGTGTGTATATACACTTTTTAATTTAGAGCTTTTATGAATATGAATTTGTCCATATTTAAAGTATTTGAAGATGATAAAAACTGAAGGCAAGGTGACAAATTATTTTTTGAGGTTTTTTACATTTTGCTTTAACCTATAGCATATTTTTTTAAGTTGCAGAGGGTGATGATGAATAATGACTTCTGCTTCTCTGAAGAGTTAATATACATAAAGTTTTGTACCCTTGCTGCAATGCTTTATACACATTTCAGTGTATAGTTTAATGTAGTATAAAGTAGAGAAGCACCAGTTGTATCAAATGAAGGAAATACATAAATATACATAAAATTTTATTTAAAGTTTAAAGAAGTAGTTTATAAAGTCTCTTTCTGTAAATGCAATAAAAGTTATCTGGTAGCTTTAATATATCTGCTGCTGATTTAATATGTTCTACATTAGAAGATATTGAATTAAAGATCCACCAAGACATTTTTTTAAACTTAATTATTATTAGTAGTAATTAATTTGTTTATTTAACCATTTTAATGTTTAAGTATCTTTTGGGTTAAATGTATTAAATATTTTAACATTGACCATGCTCTTTTTCCCCTTGAATTAAACCCAATAGAAGTCCTTATTCTTCAGAATCTGACATTAAAAACAGTTCAAACAATGGTCTCATCTATTCTTCTCACAAAGCATTCTTTGTTCCATATTCAGAAATCATGTCATTCAGGGAGTAGAGAGAACTTGAGAGCATTTAACCCAGTGCCATCATTTTGCAGAGAAAGAAAATGAGGTGAAGTTACTTGTCTTATAATACAATTAGACAGCAAATGAGAGAGAGAGAGAGAGAGAGAGAGAGAGAGAGAGAGAGAGAGAAACTCATAGGGCACCACAGACAAAACTACATCTATTGTATAGACAACCATCAATTACATTTATTTGTTGGGCATCTACCTAGATGGCACAGATATCTTAAAGTGTTAGTTCAAAAAATACTGAGAAAATATAACAAAAAGGCAATCTTATGTTAGGTAATTAAAGAAAGATTAGGACTTTTAAAAAAAGAATTTTTTTTTTGAACAGCAAAACAATAGGCTCTCTAAACAGCTGATTCAGCTCCCAGTAGTTAGCATTACTAAGTGTGGAAGGGATTCCTGTGCCAATCCTACAGCCCTGTCGACACTCAGTATTTATGTGCACCTCTTTGAGTCCTGCTCCAGGATTATGTTATCAACAATGATCACCAGTGGTGGGAAAGCTGTGCCTTAACGGGCTGAATAATGACTATAGCTTCTCTCTGTGCACATTTAATAGCTATGCTTTCATTCATAGCCAAAATCCTGCTAACAGGGGTGGGTATTATTGTGCCTAGACTTCAGTTTCATGAAGAGATCTGTTGTTTCTTAGTATTTCTGAACTACCTCATCTAGATGCATGTTGTTTTTCTGTGCCATCAAATAATATCTCGTGCCTACTACTTTTTGTGCTATTTCTCCTAATGCTGGACATCCAGCAGCTGCCTGAGTGGGCATGCTAGTATTATTTATTCATTTTTAAAGGAAGTTTAAATTTTTCAGGTAGTGTTTCAAAGCAAGTTTCACCAGTCACTCAGGAAATGCAAGCTTACAATGAAAGTAATAGAAAGCTCTTATTTAATTCTTTACTTATTTCTTCATTTTTACTTCTACTCATTTTTAATGTGCATGGGCTTATAATCATTCTGGCATTTTGCTTATTATTCAGAGAAAGAGCTAGCTGAATGAATATAGAAGCGATATGATTTTAAAATACATTTTATTATCTTTGTAGGTTTAAAGCAGTAGTTTAAATACTAGTATGAAAAAATCCTGCTCAGGAAGTGTGTCACACAGAAAGGTAGGCAGGGTAAATAGGATTAAGACAAGCACTGTTTGTCCAAAGTTGTTACTAGTTGTCAATATTACCACCTTGCATTTGCTTGATAACATGGATATTGAAGAAGATGTAAATCTCAATAATTGTTTTCTGAACACCAGAATACCTTTATATTACACTTAACAATCTCTTTGTGCTATTGACTGAGAAGCACTGTTATGATCATTATCCACTAAAAGGCAACTCTCCCCTGTATCTACTTCACCCAGTAATATCACACATTCTAAATAATATAAAACAAAGTGCTAGTGGATTTCATTTTTTGGTATATATGGACTCTATAAAACAATAGTATTTATACTTCCTGTAGTGTCTGTCCTAATGCTATAGGAGATATAGAATTAAAATGACACTCTCTCTTCTTAAAGAGTCTATTATCCCAATAAGAGAATTAGGCTTTAAAATATGGATAGAATTACATTGAATAGAGAAAAATGGGAGAGAGCATCTTGGGGGAGGAGATTAAAATAAATGTGGCATATCTCCTCTGTATTTGAGTATGATATTAATGTACTCTAATGGGGGAATATTTTAGCTGTAATACCATTAGCAAGAGTATGGAAATGTTAATATAAATGTCATTTTTTAGATATTTATTGTTCTATTTTAATCAATTATATGCATCTTGCTGGGACTTAGTAGGAAACATGGTTAGATGACTCAAGTTTCACAAGTTTTAAAAATTGGGCAGATGATGTTAGAGTTGAATGAAAACTGATGAAGATTTCTTGTAAGTTTTTGATAAAAAAATTAATAGTATTAACATATGGAAAGATTTGCATGACAGTCATGTGTAGGATGGACAAAAGAGATGGGATTGGGGGAATCAGAAGGAAGGAAGACCTGTTGGGTTTAACCAAAGCCCAAGCTAAAATTTCAGTAATAGAGGGAATGTGAAATGGGAAAGGCTGGGCAAATGCAAGAATTATTTTGAAGAAAAAACTACACTAAACCTTGCTGATGTAATGAATATAGACCATGAAGGAGAGGATAGACAAATGTCTTTAAGAATTCTCATCTTGACCATTAAAAATGTCCAACTTATCTGCAAAATTCATCAAGTTTAGACACAGGGTGGGCTTGGTGTGAGACAATGAGCAATTTGCTTTGGCTATTGCTGAGTTTGAGGTATGTCTGTACATTCTGGTGGAAATCTCTTGCAGGTAGCTAGGAATACAGGATGGGACCACTGGTGAGACTCAAGAGAGAAGTGAGATTCAGATACATAGATGTTCAAGTTAATCCAAAGTCAGCAAGGGGCTGTACAAAAAAGAAAAAAAATGGCATGGTCTAGTTTAACAGTGATATGTAATGACGATTGCAATGTGTGAGTTATTTTGATTTGGAGTGTAAAGTAATATCCTCTCAATGTTGTTGCTTTTCTGTTTTCAATTTTAATTTTTTCTATTTGGACATTTTTTGACATTGTGATAACTAGCTAATATGTAGTAATAAAGTTTACCTACTCAGCAGATGGCATTATGAGTGTATGATGTAATTCATAAGCTTTGAGGCGCTTTTTAAAGAACTATCATTTTAATGGTTACAAATTTATTCTAGAATAAGAATATTCATAAGGATAGTAGCACATTTTGCTTCATGAAACAGTATAGGGATTATTACAGTACTGTCTTCTATTCAGTCCTGGGTAATTTGTAAATTATAACTATGCAATCAGAAATTTAGAATTGTCTATGTACTTGAGCTGCATTTACTTGAACTAAATATATTTATGTTTCATTGTGTTAATTTTTAAAAATCATCTTTCTAAATTATAAACTCACATATTTTCCAGTTTAGGTAATAATGTTTTTCAGATGTTTTGTTACTTTCATTTCTTTCTTAAACATATTTTAACTTCATCACACTTCAAAACCTCACCGCATCATTTTTCATTATGAAGCCTTTTTACATCTGAGCATAGAAAACATAATACAGCCTTAACTAATATCCTGCTCATTAATGATTTGGAAGGTAACTGAAATTAACTATAGCTAGGAAAGTGTTTTTCTTAGAAACCAATTCTTAAAGTAGTTTAGATGTGCTTAATTAAAAAATTCCAGTTTGGGCTTGTGTGACATATTCTAATGCACACACAATTAGTTTGTAAGTAAAACAAATTTAATTTACTGAGTAGAAACTATTTTGGGAAATATGTTTGTTATGAATAACTATTGAGACATGTATATTAACAACTGCTATAGAATATCATCATTTTAATTTCTGAAAAATATTTGTTATATAAATTGAAGTTTCTTGGTGTGAACCCCTGTGCTTTGTACAGGCGTTAGAAGGAGAACCTGATGGCACGGTGTTTGATATAGGGCATTTCTCAGTCGTATGACATTTTTTGTCACAGTTTTTATGGACACATAAAAATATTTTAAGGTTACTTCTTGATATTTTCTTTGCTGAAACCAAAGTTAATTAAAAATGAATGACTTTGAAAAATAACCAGTCAGTCCTTGAAGATTTCTTTTCCCTCTTCTAATATGTTGAGTTAAATTCCTTTAACTTGATTTATTCCATCTCAAAGATTTTGTGAGGTTTCACAAAAATTGCTGAGGCTCTTGCTTTTAGCATTTCTTCATGGATTCAAGAAGATAACTTTTCCTGACAGTGTAAGAGAAGCAATATTATATTCCATGTGCAAAATAGTTAGAATGTAGGTGGCAATGTCAAAATATAGAGCAAAGATAATATTGTAAAAAAAAAAAACTTTAGACTTCAGGTGAATTGGAATTTCCCTTAAGGATTTCATATCTATGCATACATTAAGCTTGGAATGGTGGTAATTTAAAAACTTCATGATGTATTTTTTAATAGAAATCATATGTCAATGTTTTTGTTCATTGAAACAAGATATTTGTTGAAATTTTGTGAATATTTTTTTGTATTCCAATGACATTAAGCCACTATGACCAAATCTTAATTTTTGAATGCTCTCAGTGTGCAAAATTTGACTCTGTAAAATGCAGGGTAAAATGTGCCAAAAAAAATTATCAAAGAGTCTTTTGTATTCTAAGTGAAAAATCAACCAATTCCTAATTGACTAGACAGTAGGAACACTGGAAATAATATTCTTCTATCACTGGGAACTGAATTAGACCATAAGACATCCCTTTTCTTTTCTATCAGAGATGATAAAGATTGAAATGCTGACCTGGGTGGGCCACAGTAAGACAGCAGAAACTTGCTTGAATGAGAATATTGTACACCTGGCTCCTGTACACCTGGGCAGAGATCCCTGATCTATCCGAATCTTGTTTTTTATAATAATGATAATAATATTATTCTTACCTTGGATCAATTTTTTGACGTTCAAAATGAGATAACTGGATTTGTTTTTTTTATAATTGGCAAGTATGATACAAACATAAGGTGAGATTATTATTGTTATTAATTATATGTCTCATTTTTAAGTTTATTATTTAAGCTTGCCTTACCTGGAATACCTCAACTGGTCTTTTTACACCTTGTTTTAAACTCTTCTTTTAAGGGAAGGCAGCCCTGCTGTTAAAGGCTTCAGAAGTTTCCACTTATAGCTCTCTTTAAGGCATTCCTGAATTAAACTAATAGTAATTCTATTTCCTACAAATAGAGCTGTGCTTGGAACTCTCATTCAGTCTGGGTCCAATATCTAGAAATACTCTTTCATTTCTGATTATTTGCTTTCATGCTAGAGATATTTATGGCATCCACTTCCATGCTCTGCTTTTCAAGTAAGTGCTAAACAAACTAGTGGCTCCATGCTAACCAGTATTAGTACTAACCTGGCCTGATCACCTGTGCTGACAAAGCATATGCTAGTAGCTCAGTTAAGTAATAGAGAACGATTGTACATGGTTTAATGGGAGGGTGATTTGGAAAAGCTACAGAGTTATGGCTGAAAACATAGCTTATAGTCATTCTGTGAAGGATTTTAATGTATATGGGGTTTTATGTAGTTGATATTGTACATATTAATATTGAAAAGTATACTCTCGGGTCACTGAAAATCCACTTTAGGTCAAAAGAGTGGTTAGGAATATATATATATATTTGAGGTGACTGAAATATATTTTATGAGCAGAAAAAATATTATGGAGGCCAATAAAATTTTTAAAAGTGAGTCTGAAGTAGAGGGGAGGTAGGCACAGGTATCAAAGCGAGATATGTTGGAAACAGAGAGGACAGGGTTAAGCATAGCAGTTATTCTTAGTGGGGGAGATGATTTAGTTTAGAAAATGGAAATAGAATCAGAACTGTGCTGACTTAAACGTGAGGGAAATAGAGCAGACCACAGACAAAGCAATTAAAGGACTGTGTATGTGTGTGTGTGTGTGTGTGTGTTTTGTCACAGTGGTAGGCAAACTCATTAGTCAACAGAGCCAAATATCAACAGTACAACAACTGAAATTTCTTTTGAGAGCCAAGTTTTTTAAACTTAAACTATATAGGTAGGTACATTGTTATTAACTTAATTAGGGTACCCCTAAGCCTTAGGAAGAGCCACAGTCAAGGGGCCAAAGAGCCGCATGTGGCTCATGAGCCGCAGTTTGCTGACCACGGGGAGGGTGTTGCTTGGGAGCAGGAATCTGAGGATAAAAGGAATGACTTACATTCCCTCCAGTAAGAGAATGCTAGTGAATCAAATGGAGATAGGAAAAACATTCTGAGTATCATCATAAGGAGCAATTTACAAAGATAGTATGGGGGGGGTAGATTTACAGCTTTTGGAGCCATTGTCCTTTGGAAATTTTCACGTAAGGGGGAAAGCAGAGAAAGTGGAGTATCTGAAAGGTGTGCATAATTTGGATTTAAGTGTTACTTTACCGTACATTTTTTCCTCTCTTTCAATTCAATTATAAAGGAGACATTCTCACTGAAGTAGCTAGTCCTCTGCAACCAGTGTCAGTGTCTCTAGATTCTTCCCACTCCCTCCATTTCATCCTTCCCTCTTTTCTTTCCATCTTTCCTTCTCAGAATTAATATATATGTATATGAAAGCATTGACATAT
>NW_005871288.1:1516389-1637469 GCF_000147115.1 Myotis lucifugus
TCCATCTTTGCTTCATTCCATTTTACTCAAAGCCTATTAAAAATTAAGTAATTTGTATCCAATGCTTTCTTGCTTATAGATTCAAAATGATTTAAAGTGAATAGTAATATATTACACATATCCATACGTTAATATAGTTTTCTTATAAAAATTAATATATGCTGATATGTATTCATTTCAACATTAAGACTGTAAATAATGTACATAATGGAAATGTAAAACTATAAGGCTCGATTTAAAAATTGTTAGGATTTTATTTTATAATCTAAATTAATTAAAATTAATAACAATAATCATAATCAAAAGTAATATATAATTGAGATCCCATTTTCTTGTTAATACCATGAGCAGGCAACTCCAGCCATGTATTGTAATATATTTAAGAAATATTTATATATGTGTAAAAGTAAAAGTAAAATTGTGACACTTTAACTACTTATTCTGGTTCCTGCATTGAGGCAACTATAGTGATGGGAGACATTTCTTTATACATAGGAAATAATATGTATAAAGTATTAATATTTTATTAATTATGAAAGTAGAATTCTTATTGTCTACTTATTTTAAAATAAAAACTGGACTAAAACCCCTGTATCTCAAGAAACATGGGTATTGCAATTATTTTTACACAATACTTTTTGAAATGGCAGGATAGACAGTATTTAGGAGCTTCATGTACATGAAATTAACTTTACAGAAAACTTGTTAAGAAATGTTACTGAACATACGTTAAATCATTTCTTCTAAAATCCACATAACTAACACGGGTATGAAACACTGTTCATACGGTTTATAAACGAGAGAAAATTTTTCTACAATTTCTATTTTTATAAAGTTTGTTCACTCAGTATTCAATTGCTACTTTACAGTGTCTCAGGAAAAACTTGAGTCTCCTGTCACTATACTTACACACAAATGTCCTGAGAGACTGCCTACTAACTCCAGTTGGTCTCTGCACTCACAGTGGTTGTTGTTTGCTTAACTAAAGCAATATGTCAATTAATAATTAAAGCTTTTATTACACAGTGATTCCGTTCTGCCACTGTGACCAAAAGTACCTGACTGCTGATCAAATTCTCTGTATTCGTTTCACCTTTTCCCCCAAATCTCTGTTAGGTTCTGAGCTCATGCCCAAAGCGCTCTCCACCAGGATAGTGGGAGGCATTTGGTGGTTTTTCACACTTATCATCATTTCTTCGTATACTGCTAACTTAGCCGCCTTTCTGACAGTGGAGCGGATGGAATCCCCTATTGACTCTGCCGATGATTTAGCTAAACAAACCAAGATAGAGTACGGCGCAGTCGAGGATGGTGCAACTATGACCTTTTTCAAGGTAAGCCCTACTGGTTATCTAAAATTAATGTGTTAGAATGATAGAGTGCGAACAAAGAAATATTTCTCTAGTAATGAATGTAAGAGGATAGCAGCACTGTTATGCATGGGGAGCAATCAATAGCATATCCCTCAGGAATGGACAGGTATACAACAAATATATGGCCATCAAAGCAAAACATTTCAATACTGCAATGGCAAAGAGTTTTTGCTTTGTAAGTATTCTAATTTTGTTTGGAGGGAAATCTCCCCAAAGGTAAGTCCCCCTACCACCTCCAACTAAGTTTTATCTTCAAATGTAAAATAAATAATGTAATATATGTATTGAAAATGGATACAAGTCTTGGTTATTCCAAAAGAATAGAATGACTGATTACATGTGAGACTATTTCCATACATACATTTCTTTGTTAAGATGAGACAAAGTTTACTTGTTCAGAGGCCTAAAGGAAAAGAAGGGAAATAAGGGCTGAAAGAGAAAATCAGAAACCGTTCTTGTTATTGGTACATTCATCCATTTAATATTCCGGTGGCACAGAATCTGAAAATGGGCCACCCCACTGGACTTGCAATGGTTTCCAGAGGGACAATCCTGCAGAACATTTAAATGGAAGGTGTGGTTGTACAAAATTCCAGGCACATAGAGTGCCTTGTTTTCCTCCTTATTATTTTTTGTCTACTTTCAACAACTGATCTCACTGGGCCAGAATAGACCAAATTTAACTTTGTGTTTCCTTCGCTGTTCACACAAATGCAACTGCAGTCCAAATAAATAAGCAGTAGAAGTAGATTTTTTTTAAATAGTTCACTCAAACTATTAAATAAATTATTTCCTCATTCATCAAGTGCCTATTGAGTGCCAGGAATTGCACTATATGTTGGCTATTCTACAGCAAATAGTATCTAGTTCTCACTCTGAAGGCAATTATGGTTTAGTTGGACATATGGAAGACTATTCCCACAATCATGGATCTGGGTTTTATGTGACTTAAAACAGCAGTTTAGCCAAATAATTATGTAATTTTCTTTGTAAAAATTCTTACAAAACTAAATCAGCTTTTAGTTTAGAGTTCTAAAAGACACTAAATATCCAAAGAATAAGACAAATTTTATTGTTTAGTCAAATATGTATAATGCTTACAATTTAATTATTTTCAAAGTGAATCTCTCATCTGGCTAGTGAAAGGTTAACTGTGGTGCCCAGGCAGGCTAAATAGCAACTACTGACGGTGATTAAAGAAAATTGTATTTATTTAAAGAAAAGGGGATGGGAGATGGGGATACCCAAAGGGAAGGGGCTACACAGAGAAAAGGGGGCCTGGGAGCAAGGTTCGGGGGTTAGCCCAGGTCTAGCTACTGCTGCCCATTGCTCCCCTGGTTGCAATCTCATGGGGTCCCTTAGAGGTGAGAGGATACATGCCTGTGGGGGAAGGGAGGAGAACGGGAATGGCTCCCATGTGCTCCTTGGAGGGAGAGCTTGAACTGGGTCCCTTGTCCTGAGCATATATCCCTCTCTCTCTTGAAGGTAGAAATCTTAGGGGAGGTATCAGGGGAGGATCACAATAGAATATTCATCAGCTTTCCAGGTGTGCTCTTTCAGGGTCATGGCCTCCACTGATTGGTGGCAGCCAGGGCACCACCTGTCTCGTTTTGCTGCTTTCTGGGCCTGGGGCTGAAATACAACTGAGGCCCAGATGTTATCTTTAGGGAGGAAAAGGGCAGGGGGTCTAAACCTCCTGACCAGGGATATGAAAGATCAGGGGTCCAAACCTCATGATAGGGGAAGATAGGTTACCCTTGAAGGCAAGGTTCTTGTTTTCCCAGTTTTGCCCCTTGTCAGGCATCTGGGGCTTTCTGCCCTGGTGAGTTTCTGTACCTGGCCCATGGTCCTTGCTCTGGAGGGTCAACAGCTAGATTAAAGAAAGTTTGGATGTGTATTTTATATTTAATTGGGTGTGTATTTTATATTTATATTTAATATAACTAAATATGAATAAATATCATGATCAGTATGGTGCCATCTGACTATATTAATTGCAATAATTCAGTTTTCCCTAATTTAACATTTAGAATTAATAGAGATTACTTATAATTTTTTTGAAAAAGAAATCAGCTGTTGAAAATGTTAAATAAACATTGTGAGTAAATAACTTTGCAGGGAGTGAATATGTATGTGATGTATTTAAATTATTACAATATTCAAGGGACTATTGCAGTTGTTTGTAAAATAGTGCATGTGATCTGATACCAAAAGTGATTGATTCTGTGTCACAAGTGCTTCAGGGTTTTAACTTCATTTGTGTTTTGCAGAAGACTCAAATATCTTGCGTTAAAGTTCTTATATACTACAAACGAGGTTTATGTCTAGAAAATCAATTTGAAAACAAATTCTCCTTCTTTCTCATTATAAAATTTTCTCCTTTTTATCTTTTCAGTCTTTCCAGTATTCTGTTTTTACCTTTTATTGTTTTTAAGCTCAATTGTTCTCTGCAGTGTCATTTTTTGCCTACCTTCACTTTTCCTTGTTATTGACTTTACTTGTTACTCTTTCATCTCTTGTTTTTCTTTCTCACACACTAGGGTGCTCCTAGCGCCCAGGGACAATTGACATGAAACAATTTGATGTTTCCTACAGCATAGGCTTTCTTGTTGTAGAATGAAAGCTTTCTGGAATGTACACTAGTCATAATAAAAAGCACATAGTGATAAATCACTAACTTGACAATTACCTTATGTTGATAACTCTATCACATGCTGAATTCTTATTGTTGAAATTGGAATTTAAAAGGGTACATTAAATGATGACTTTTCTTTAGTTATTTTAGTGTAGACCTAAATGGTACTAATTTCAACCTCATATTGTGGCTTGTTAAACTATATGCTTATACTAGTCAATGGGTATAAAATTTTTAAAAATTCTCTGGAAATCTGGAATTGAAGCAATTGCATACTCACTTTGAAACTCTTTCCCTAGCCAGTTTGGCTCAGTGGACAGAGCATCAGCCTGGGGACAGAAGGGTCCTGGGTTCAATTCCTGTCAAGAACACACATACCTTAGTTACAGACTCTTCCCAGGCTCAACCCTGATAGGGGCGCATGTAGGAGGCAACCAATTGATTTATTTTTCTCACATCGATATTTCTCTCTATCTTTCCACTCTTCCACTCTCCCTAAAAATCAATGGAAAAATATCCTTGGATGAGGATTAAAAAAAAAAAGAAAGAAACTCCTCAATAAACCAGGGAGGATAGTGTGTAGTCTGTTTACATTTAATATCATTCTTTTATTTCTTGATTAATAGGAATGTATACAAATACTCTAGAAACACCCTAAGGCATTCATTTCTAAAGGAATTTCCATTGTGTTTTTACTAACTTAACAAGACCTTGCTGCTAGCTAATTGTTCTGGAATGCTCAGTTTTGTAATACTATTTCAAAGAATAGTATAGTTTTGTTACTATAAGCAAGAAAGGCTGCCTCAGGATACTTGTTCTTAGAGGGGATAAGTCCTTAGTACTTCACAGTCAGTTATACTGCCATTCTTCAATGTTAAGTAATTCCTTTTCCAAAGAACATGTTTGATTGTATTCATTGAGTTTACGAGTATATTGTCTCCAAGAAGGGCTCTTTCTTCTTCATGTCTACACCACACATATTTTTCAAAGGGATACATGTAAAGCCACAACTGGTAAAATAGCTCAAAATTGAGTAGATGATAATTTTTCGGTGTTATTTCATTGAAACAATGGAAAACTGTATGGCATCACTAATATGTTCTTAATTATATTTAGACTAGAGGCCCGTTGCAGGAAGATTCCTGCAAGAATAGGGCTTCCTGAGACCGGAGCAAAGCAGAGAAGGGAGCAAAGCCCATCAAGGCAGGCTTCACTCCCTTCTCCACTGCCTTACCCCCTCCCTTCGCCGCCTCGTCCTTGGCTCCCTCCCTTCTCTGCCACCTGGGCTCTCTCCCTTCTCCGCCTCTTTGCTCTCTCACCTGGTCAGGGATCTGGGGCCCGGGTCACAGAGGCAGCGTCATGTGCAAATTAGCTGCCATAGGATCTGGGGCCCGGGTCCCGCAGTCAGCGTCATGTACAAATTAGCCGCCAACTTTGTTGGCGGCTAATTTGCATATCGCTCTGATTAGCCAATGGTGGGCATAGCGAAGGTATGGTCAATTTGCATCTTTGTCTATTATTAGATAGGATAGTCAATTAGCTGGGAGCCTAAGAACCTTATAAAAAACACACTTGAAACCTATATAATCTTACTAACCAATGTCACCCCAATAAATTTAATAAAATAAATAAATAAATGTAAAAAATTACAATAAAGAGCATAAAAAGATAAGACTTACACTTGAGAGAAGATGTTTGCAAGATATGATCTTTAAAGGACAAGTGTCTATAATATATAAGGACTCCTATTAATCAAAAATGACAAAATATTTTTAATATGCATTTTATGGAGTGAGGGAATATATATAAACTCTGAACTTATGAAAATATCTTTAACCTCATACATAAGGAGAAAATTAAAAACTAAAATCAGAATAAGATTGTGGTTATTTAGCAAAAAGAACAGCACAAGTGGAATGGTCTTTCTATACAAAGTGCTAGCAAGGGTGAGAAATAGTTGGAACTTTGATATACTGCTGATATGAGTGTAACTCAGTGCCACCACTTTGGAAAACAGTCTGGCACTACCTAATAAATTTGAAAATGTCTTAACCTTTAAAAAAAAGAATGAATAAATAAAAAATAAAGAAAAACTAATAAGGAGGAATCAAAACCCTCCAGGAACTTGGGAACTTGGTACTGTAGAATTGAAATCTCACCCCAGGGCAGAACACTACTGTACAAAATGTTGTCAAGCAAACAAGCACATTCTTTTTTCCCTAAAGTATAAATTCAGAAGAATGAATACATATAGATTACAGGCTCAAAAATAACTCAACTAGAACCCATAAACATTTTGGTCTCTTTTGAGAATCCCTTTATTTCCAAAGTGAGTCAGACATTTTACAAGCTGATGCCTAATCCCCTTTTTATCATGCAACCCATGACTCATGTTTTCCAAGTTCTGTAGCCTCTCTCCTGAGCTTGGCCTAACTAAAATGTCTAGCTTTTCCCACGTACAAATATAGTCTTCCAAAAAAGATGGTATCAAAGGAAATACATGTTTTTTGTAGTTATTAAAAAATTTCTGCCACATATTAAAATGACAATTAAGTGGTGTCGAATATCTAATGTAAATCACTTAATACTTCTGAAAACATAGAGTCGGTAATTTGGAATACTTATTGGGAATAATTAAAAAAACAAAACAAAACTGTGAAATCAGAGAAACCTGAACTTAATTCCAAGCTCCACCACCTATTGGCTGTATTTAGATAGGACACTCCGATTTGTAAACCTCTGACTCTTCATTTCTAAATTGGAATGACTAACAGGGCCAGTCTCACAATATATTTTTAATATTAAATAAAAAGCCCTGCATGATAGGCTACGTCAGTGGTCGGCAAACCGTGGCTCGCAAGCCACATGCGGCTCTTTGGCCCCTTGAGTGTGGCTCTTCCACAAATTATCACGTGCAGGCGCGCATGTACAGTGCGATTGAAACTTCGTGGCCCATGCGCAGAAGTCGGTTTTCGGCCTAGGCGAGTCTATTTTGAAGAAGTGGCGTTAGAAGAAGTGGGGGGTGTCGGTCGGTCGGGCGACGGGAGACACAGCGCAGGTGAGCTGTGGCATATGCAGCGTGGGGGAGCCGCGCGCGTTTCATGCAGGAGTTGAGTGAGCCAGTCAGTCAGCAGTCTCATGTGCAGTGGTTAGTGCTAGTCGCGTCTGTTAATCGCACGGGTAACAAAAGATAGACGAAACAAGTATACAAGATGAGTGTAGATGGGAGAGTTGGAAGGGGTCGACCTCAGCGAACGTACCTCAATCAGATTGAGGACGTTTTTAGCAAAGGCCAGCTTAGGAGTACCCTAATTAAGTAAATAACAATGTACCTACCTATATAGTTTAAGTTTAAAAAATTTGGCTCTCAAAAGAAATTTCAGTCGTTGTACTGTTGATATTTGGCTCTGTTGACTGATGAGTTTACTGACCACTGGGCTATGCACTTAGTAAAAGCATATTTTATAGATGTTACTACATGTCTAATTGAAAATTTTAGAATTAGAATGATTTTAAACATTGTCAAGTAAATTATATTTCTATGACCAATAATTGGGTAAATGATATTAAAATAGATTAAATGAGATCACATCATGTTTATAAAATTTAAATTGATTCATTTTTCTGATTATTGTTATCATGAAAATGAAATAATTTCATAAGTGAAATAAAAAAAAGTCTGTGGAGCAATTTTTAGAAGCTCTTTTCTAGACCATGTATTTTCAAATAATATATAGTAATCTCTTATCCCTGAGGGATATGTTACAAGACCCCCCAGTAGATGCCCAAAACTGCAGATAGTATCAAACTCTATATATTTGCTTTTCTTATGCATACATACCTATGACATTTTAATTTATAAATTCAGCAAAGTAAGAGCTTAACAACAATAACTCTAATAATAATAGAGAAATTTTATAACAATAAATTGTAATAAAAGTTATGTGAATGTGGTCTCACTTTCTCAAAATATTTTATTATGGTGTATTCACCCTTCTTCTGTGATACTATGAGATGATACAGTGCTTATGTGCTGAGACAAATAAGGTACTCAGAATGACACACAACTTAATACTTACCAAACTGTATTTGCTTGGTTCCTCTGTATCAGCACTACACTGGACAGCATGGGACAGGACTGAATCTATATTATTCACACTTGCATCTCCAGGCCCTAGCACAGACTCTACATATGTTATTAGTGACTGACTGCCACGATATTGTTGCTTAAAAAAAACCAAAATCACAACCTGTTAGTGACATGTAATATAAACCCTTATTTAGCTTACAGGTCAGCTGTCCTACTCCTGGAAACTTGTTGCCCAGAGACTTTTTACATTGGGATCAGACTTTGTTTCTTTTGCACCAGGGTCAGTGCTTTTGCCAATACTATTTCTGCTAAACCTGTATGGCCTTTAAATATTTATTGAGTCCATTTATAATCAATCTACAACCCACACCCACAATCCTTTTTTAGGAGGTATCTCTCTGTAGATTTAATCATTGCTATTTGGGGCAAGCAGGTCTTTATCCAGAGGAGAAAATCTACAAGGGTTTGCCCTAATTTTTTCAGAGGTCATAACAAAGCACTTCAAGGCAACATGATTAATGTGATATTTAGTGAGGCTTGACATCATATGGGAACAATTTTGAGAACTTTTACTTACTTAGAACACTGAAGATTAGAAACATTTTCATTACCCAACCATGCAATTTCTAACTGTATCACCTCTAAATTATGTTTGCGAACAGCCTGGATCTTTTAAATTTATTTCTTCCTCTCCCCCTTCATTCTTGCCCTCCTCCTGCGCCTCCTTCATTGTTGTTCTTATTATTGTTAATATTATATCTCTTTCTTTTACTACTTTTATTATGTAGCTAATATTTCCTATGTAATAACCAGCAAATACCTTAAATATTTGTCATTTTGTCTGGATAATTTTTTGGGCCAATTTTAAAAGATTCTTAGTGCATTTTTTATCTTCCAAGTTACAATAAGGCATACTTTTAAAATATTATTGTCCTTATATTCACAGATTTTGGCTTACCCAGTCTCTTCTAATGACTTCATTGCCATCTGGTATCTGAGCCTAAATCAGTGCTCAAATGTACATTTCTTTATGGCAGCAACTCACTTTTTTGCCAAATTCTGTACAGTTATCCATTGGAACAATGAATATTGCATTAATTGATATAATACCTGTGACAGAGGGTTTTGGATGGAATGCTTGATTGTTTACAAAATTTTGCTATTCTGTAGAGAGCCATATATGTTTCTTCAAAATATGTAACATTCTATGGCATTTTCATTTTAACCTTGGATTAAGAGTCAGATTATTTGGAAGTGTAGATTATGGTGTTAGGAATTCAATCAAGTGGATTGATCCATCTAGGGCAGTGATTCCCAAAGTGGGCGCTACCGCCCCCTGGTAGGCGCTGCAGCGATCCAGGGGGGGGCGGTGATGGCCACAGGTGCATTTGGGGGCGATGAGTAACTGCTATTAAAATTTAAAAAAAATTAATTTCCAGGGGCTGAGTAATATTTTTTCTGGAAAGGGGGCGGTAGGCCAAATAAGTTTGGGAACCACTGATCTAGGGGAAAGTTTTATCTTTTGGTACCTAGCAGCAAAGAGGGTTTGTTTTGTGTTCTTTTTCTTTGTGCATAGTCTCCCTCTTTAGGTGAACTCAAAGTATATACTAAATGCCAGCTCATTTATTTGCACAGTAACCCCTAAGGAAGGTAGAAAGCAATTATCATTATGCTCATTTAACAGATGAAGAAACTGGGCCATGGAGAGGTTAAGTGTCTTATTAATTATGAAAGCAATAACCCAGGGACTCACAGTATCAACAATAAAAGTAATAGCCAAAGACATCATGGCATAACCATCACTATTCAGAATAACTAAGTGCATTAGTCATTTTGGCTCACCCACATGACCTCAAATGTTTGATCATATTAAACTTCTAAACCATTTGCCTTGAGCCATTAGGGCAGATACAGCTATAACATGTTCTTTACAGTCTGCTACTTATTCTGAGCTTCTAGGTTCAATGGTCTCCTGAAATTAAATTATGCCGGGTGATGTTATAGGTTTCTAAGCCTGGATTGCGTGTATGGCATGCCTGAAATAATTTTTTGAAAGATTGCGTGATTTATTTTTGCTTTTCAAATGCCAAAAGAACATGCCATTTTTGAGTTGACAAATACAATGTGAAAACTTGGCAGTTTACCACATGCAATTAAAAGGGATTTACATTTCCCATATTTTTCTCAATTTCTGCAAAACATTACTCTTGTTTGTTCTTATGTAGAATAGTGTTGGTAATGCAAGCATAATATATTTATTATGAAGAGATTTTCACATTAGAAACGTAAATTCTGAAAATGGCATCTATTAGTGTACTTTTCACACTGGAAGCTGTTTTCTGAAACAAGTATTTATTTTTCTCTTGCTGTATTGGTGGTAAGACATTCTGAAAGTTCCTTTGTGCATATGCAGAAAATTGACTTATAATAGTTTTCGAAGATGAGAAAGATCATCTAAAATTACTTTTGAATTTATTTTATTTTGTTTATTTTTAATGAGAGAGAAATGACATATAACATTGTGTAAATTTAAGGTGTACATGTGTGACTCAATGCATCCACTCCCCTTTCTTTCATATTAGGGTGGGTATTTTCTCTTCTGAAACACAGACCCCACAAAATATCAGACAGAGGCATTAAGTAATCTGCTGACCATATTCTAACTTCTTTTGGATTATTTCCCTGAATTGTCTTTAAATACCTTTCAATAGATATTTGCTGAAAGTAAATAATCTAATTACATTTTCACTCTGATACCATTCCTCAATAAGTATGCATGAGAATTGCCAGGTAGCAGGATGAAGAGTTAGAGCTTTTTCCTCTCTCACAGAAATATGATGGGGTCTATCCTAACTTTTTGTTTCTGTCTCTGAGTAAACATTGAGAAAAATATATGTTCTATAGGACCGAGGGCATGAACATATTCAGCTCTCCTTTATAAATCTGTATTGCATTGTCATTTACCATGGGTGTGGGGGGAGGGAGGAAAATTAGGTAAGAGACCTATAAGGGGGCATATTAGAGTTGAAGAGTTGTACATCTGACTTTAGTGTTTACATAATGGGAAACAAATTAAGAATAGATGAAGTACCTTACTCTATAGGTAGATATTGTTAGGTTCTGAGCTACAGTTTGAGATTTGTAGTTTTCTTGTCTGAGCTTATTGTACTATCCAAAAATATTTAGTGAACTATTGTCATTCCTTTCCTTGTTATGGAAAAAATAATGTACTTATATAAACTGATATAAACTGATGGTAACAAATTATTGCACAATTCTAATTGATTCTTCCTCTGTGTCACTTTGTGATTGCTCAATATTCATCTCCCTATAGATCTAAACTGAAACAAAATGCTCCTCACATATGACATTCTGCTCTAACTTGGATGATGGAAAACAGAATATAATTAGGCTTCCATTCTTGATAATTTGCTTGCAAGTTACTAATTAGGTAATAATGCATCCACTATGAATATTTAAAATAAATAGAAATTTTATTTTGAATTTCTTTTTGTTTCATGAATTCAAGTTTTTGGATAATTTAGTTTATTGTTTTAAATTTTCTGCATACTTAATGGAGTCAAATAAAATTTAAAAGATTTATGTGGTTGAACAGCAATGTGTCTGAGCAGTCGGTTTAGATTAATGATGAATATATTACTAAAATTTTCATTTGTTCATGTTGATGTTTTCTCCATTTTCCATCAGACATCTTTTCTAGTCATCTAAAAAATATATCTCAGCAAAGCCTTTTATAGCCATATTATTTCTCTAATTCTCGCAAATTATTTTTTCTTTAATAATAGTATTAAACTATTGGTTGTAGGTAAAGGATTACTGTTAACCTTAAGTTAAATGGAAATATTTCTTTTTATAAAATAAGGTTGGTGTTTTAAAAGCGTTATAGTCTTATTAGTGTCTAATGTGGTTTTGATATTAATTCATTATGTTTGAAATAAATATTTAAGCCAAGTTTTTATTATGCATTTAATTTATTGGCATAGTAAGGAGATTATTTTTAACCAAGAAGACTGTCTCCCTTCCCCACCCTCATCTAACACACCATTTATTGTATGTGAGGCCTGATTCTATGTTTATTACAGGGATTTGCATAAGGCCTACAGAAACCCAACACCATTTTACTATGTTCCCATTCCAAGAAATAAAATGGTGCCTTTGAGTAAAGCTGCTTCATCAGACACTAGTTTTGCATGCCAAGTTACAGCTATCAATGGTGAAACAGCAGATGTGAAGGCTAGTTGGCATCAGAGCATATGAGTCAAAGACTTTCCTATGGGAAAGAAAGTGCTTCATTACACTTTATCTATACTAAGAACATTGGTTCTATCAAGCTGTCTGAAAATTACAATATGATGGGTTTTATTACCCTAGCTCTGCCAGAGTGAATTCAATAGTTAAAAAGTAAGCGATAATGCCATTTGGGGAATTATAAGAAGTGATTAGAGTCTCAATGTATTTAAACTTGGAAGGAGCAGCAACTTTTATCTTAACTTCTCTAAAATGTCTCAGGGACAAAAGTTTAATCTTCTCTAATTGTTGGGTTTTCCACATGTACCAGTGAAGCTTTGGGGACTTTAATTGAAGAATAAATTATGTGTTTGACTGAAATGTAAAATCGAGAAACAGTTTTAATTGCCTTGGAAAGCCAGTGTGTGAGGTTGCTTTTATTCCAGAATACACTGTGGTTCTCTCCCTCATTTGCCCTCCCTCCTCCATCCGGGCAGGGACCATTCTTACTGTTTGTCACCTCAGGATGGCAGCTTAAACACTATGTTGCACCTCATCAATCTTAGGAGAGAAGTCCCCACAGGGAGAAAGAAAATTCGAAAGTCAGTTAATATAGTGATGTTGAGCTGGCATGTCAGGTGCTGGATAATGGATCATAGTTGTCACTGCAAAAGTTTATAGCCACTGGTTAGGCAACAATTTGAAGGAAATCAAGAAGGGCATATTTTTTGATACAAAGAAGTAGGCTGAAATAAATATTATTTAAAAAATGTCCTTTAAAAAAGTATAACATAAAAAAGTATAATTTCTTAGACAAAAAATAATTGCAACGAAAATTGTATGTCTTCTATCTAAATAGCTGACTAAAAGCATCTTTTGGTATTTCTAAAACAAACAAAAAACCCAGACTCTCTGCTTTGTACAATAAGTTATACTTATTGGCATTGTGGCTAAGAAAGATCTATTATTCATGCTTACTGTTTCCTTTAGAGGTGGGTCCAGCTTTAGAATATCAAGAGAGATTATTTTTATTCCTATGATTGTCCATTGATTACAGATGTATATTGTACACTGAAACTTTTGCTTAATTTAGAATATCTTTGGCAGTTAATGGTCTATGCCCTATGATGTATTTTTTTAGGAAGCTAATCTTTTGTTGCCAATGCAATTTATACTAATTAGCTTCTTTGGTCAGCTAAATTTTCTTTTGTTAATTTATTTCCCTTTCCTTTTCCAAAATCCAAATAGTAGTAATATCACTTTGTTCTTTGATCTTAAGAGCTGATTGAAGACATCACATGGTAGTTGATTCTTTCCTTATATCAGAAAGAAAAATAAGGTTTACTGTTATTTACTTCTACTGCCATCTTTGATGCTTTAGACTTTTATTTAAGACAACACAGAACTGTTATTTCCCTTTAGAAGCAAACAAAATGTAAGGTCATGAACTGTTCTGCTACTCAATGATCTTAGCACTTCATCATGCATATTTACAAGTAGCAAACATAAATCATCTTTACTTTTTTATATCCTTTCCACCAACTCTGCACTGATTGCAAAAAGAACAACATAAACTTTAGAGCTTATTAGTAGGTGTTGATAATTACAAAGTGAATATAATAGATTACTTAAAATGTTGCTTGAAACATATGATTAGATTGGACATTCCTGCTAAATGTCTTAGTTTTAAAGGGATCAGATGCTGAAATAACTCTAATTTCTCTTTTTGCTGTAATATTTATGACTGTGGCAGTGCCTACAGTTGTTTAAATGTTGAATGCATGCTGATGAGCACTTTCATTGGCCTCCCATATTCAGAGTATTTCTTTAATAATTTCATGACGAACTTTCCAGATGAGTGAATGTGTCTGCACATGTATGCATATATGCATAAGTAGTGTGTTCTATCGTATTGAGACATGCTACCTTAATTGGAGTTAAATTATGAATAATTACATACTTTATTTTTCTTATACCAGTTTCCATATTAAATCTGTTTTAGTGTAAGAATTGTTCAGGGTTGGCAATAAAATTGTAATTTTATATTTCCTGATAACAAATTAATACTGGTTTTGATTGTTATTAACCTATTGTATACACCATAGCTCTATTGGAGTTCAGTGGAAAGATTTTATTATCTCTAAAAATAGGTGTTTTATTTATTAAATAGTATAATTACAGCTATTTAGAAGCTACACTATAAATTAGTTTGCTTTGTAGGTCCCTTGACTGTTTTCAGAACACTATGAGTTTCTGCTTCATTTTAATTTATTACAAAAACAAATAAAGACCAAAGAATTGGAAAGCAGCATTAATAATGAAAATAAAGGATTGTTGAATCAAAGCAATGCACTTTAACATAATGATTAAATGCATAAACTAGGTATTGGCATGATATCCTACATCTGACACTCACTAGGGATTTATTTAATCTCTCCAGGCAAATGTGGGTATAGGTATATATCTTCTAGATTGATTACATAAAACACTAAATATGTGATAAACTCCCATTATGTACCTATAGTTAACTTTACTATAAGGAGCTTAATAGTAGAATTATTAAACTCTATAGCCGATTGAACCATTTCCCCAATATGGATGCTTGTATTTCTGGAAATACATTCAGTTTACCTGTGGTTAATGCCAGAATCTGACACTCAGTTGCATTTTTTTCTGTCTTTAATTATTTGATCCTTATTGTATATTATTTAAAATATTCTGGATTATTCTCTTGTACTGCTTAAAAGTTAAAATGCATTATAAATCCAGTTCCAGCCACACATTATGGGTAGTCTTTTCATTAATGGTCTTTTATGCATGGTTGTTTAATTAATGCTCTTTTTATTATGTGTGAGATTTGTTTTGACAACCCATTCATGCTCAGAATTAATACTTAAATAGGGGGAAAAACCTCCCATTTTTCATCTTTCTTTCTTCCCATGAATATTAACCATTGTAATCTAAACAAGTTTCTTTTTCTCTTATGAAAATAATGCATATGACTCATGAGACCTACAGAATGTTAGGAAAGTAAAGGAAAAATGTCCCAAGGCCAATCTACAAAGATAATTCTTAATATCTTCTAACCACCTCTAACATTTTCTCTTTAGAATATTTAGAATTTAAAGCTTTTTTTTCAGTTTTAAAAACTTTAGACAGTACAGGTGCACAAATTCTTCTGTTTCCCCTGAACACAGGTGATAATGCTCTTTTCAGGAATATCCTTTAAAGATTCATTAGTAAAATATGATTATAAGAATGTTTTTATAACTCTTTCAGAAAAATATTATTTCTTGAGATAGAGTCTAAAACAAATAACCTTTTGCTAATTTCCAAACTCATTCTAACCTAGTCATTGCAAAATTTCAAAGTATGTTTACATGTAAACACACATGTACAACAGAAAAATCACTTATATCTTAGATACTTGAATGAATAGGTTGTTCATTTTTAATAGCCATTGTATTATAATATCAGAAATTTAATGCTTTAAAATATTACATTTAATAAACATTTTAAATTGAACTTTAAAGAAAAAGTATAGAGGTGATATTAAAGTTATCTGTTTTGGATTCCTAATATAATCTTACTTTCAAGTGAAAGAGAAAAAACTAATGTAATGCAAATATATAGGAGTAGTCATTAACCTTTTTCAGTTAATCTCTATTAATGTAATTTAGAAGAATGCTCGTGGAAATATATATATATATATATATATAATCTGTTTAAGCTGACATAAAATAAAATTAATTTTAGCTTATTTGATTAATAAACCAGTATAATAATGTTTATAAATTTAGATTAAATACATTTATAAGAAATCAAAACTGTCATAAAATTTTAATTAATATGCCCTTGTATGTTACATAACATTTACAGTTTATGTGAAGTCATACCTATTATTTAATCACAATTATTAAGCCATCTGGTTGCACTTTTATCCATTTTGTAGAAAATAGCCTTTGTGAAGCATATTTTGGAGGTTATTACATTGTTATTGTGCATTAGAAATTCTGTTTTTTATTGTTTTCTAAGTATGTGTAAATAGTAAGCACTTATTTATTTTATATGGTACTCAGAACAGTGATGTTTTAAGTTTCAGACATACTTTAATTTTATGCATTAATACTCTCTGGAAGTAGAAGTCAGGACCTTTTTTTCAATTGCAGGCACAGTGGTACATAATCACGTAGATAATTTATAGCTGAAGTTCAACTACCTCAGCCAAGGGTCAAAAGTAAATAGAAAAATAAAAACTTGGTGATCCAGATATAAACAAGAGTTTTGCTTTTCAGTGGGCATGAACCACTTTACTAATCAATTTGAACTAATAAGCAAACAAAGAGACTGATAAACCAGATTATCAGTCCTCTTCCACCCAGTAGAGAATAGATTTCATCATCCATCTGATGGAGATCACCAAATCAGAAAACCAAATCCTTAATCACTGCTGTTACCAACTGGGGATAATTTACTAGTTAGGCAAGATCTAGAAACAAAAGCAAAACAAAACAAACAGTAGAGGACGAGGAAGAAAAAACTGAGAATTGGAGAGTCAGAAAAGTTAAAGTTCTATTGACAATTGGTATTCACTCGGTTGTGCAAGAAAAGATGTGCCTTAGCATAAATAGCCCCATAGGTCTACTTCTCCAGCCAACCAATATATTTGGTTCTGTCAGGTGAATTCACTTGGGTATCTTGGTGAAAGTACTATAAAAATGCTAAAGTATAATTTCTAAAAAAAAATTAAACATGTCTCATGAAAATATAAACTGAATGTTTGATGAAAATTTTATTTACTTATTATTCAACGGAGAATTTGGAGAACAGACACATGCATAAGTATACACAATCAGGAATGCTGAAATGCATTTGCTAATCAATGCAAAACTGGTTAAAATCATTTAAAGCAATAAAATAAAATGTTTAGAGATGATTTGCCAGGTGGAAACCAGTTTTTCCGAACCGTGTGAAATAAATGTGCATTGTTACAGACAAAAAATAATTTGCATCACTATCATTTTTTTTACAGGATAACTTCTGCACCTACAAAACTGCTAATAGACCAGTCAATAGAAAGTCAGTCAAAGGAACATACCAGATAGAATCAGATAATCCCCAGAGTGTCTGCAACATAACTTCCAGCACCCCAGAATATGGAACAATACCATTTTAAAATTTCTAGACCTTAACTTCAGTACATAGGTTGCCTAACATGATCTGCCTGAAAAGAAGCCTATAGGTAGATGCATTATGTATGTTCTTTATTCTCACTTCCTTTTCATACTTGTACTTCTTGAATTTAATAAAATAAAACCACACTCTTTTCCACCCATATTTTTCTACCCCGAGGTAAAAAATAAAAACCTCCACAGTCAAAATAATAAAAAGTCATTTAGAAACATTGATTTTTGAGGGGCCTCCTTATTGTAGATATTATAAACCTACCCCTCATCACCATAATAGATACATTTCTATTAGAAATTTTCTTTTTATATTTATGTTTATTTATATTTTTGTAGAGTTGCTTAGTTGTAAAATAATTTTAATGATAACCCAGTGCAGACTAATATTTTAAAGTGTAAAGACTCATGCATGACACAAGACAGTTTAAATATTTAATTTAAATATATAAATTTGTTTCAAAATATAATCAGCCCATTTAATAAAATACTTTTAAATATAAAATATATCTCAGGCTGAAATCTGATGACAGATGTGGGATAGCAATATGATTTCAAACAGAAAAGAAACTATATATAATTTCTAACTCTTAAAAATAGTTTGAGCATGTATTTTTAAAGTGTATGATTGTGCATGGCAGGTTGCCATGATTTTAACATTCCACAGCAGACATTTAAAAATGATGTAATATGTTAATGAAAAAATGATGTAATATTTTAATGAAAATATGAATACTTATAGTATGCTGTAATTTATGAAAAAGGGAAATTTTAACACCCTAATAACTTTGTTTCCTATATTTGAATTTATATATTATTTCTCAAAGACATACAATACTTTTTATTTCATGTATATTTTCCCACAAATCGTTACCTGCTAGTTTTAAGATAAATATCTATAGGAATATTAATAATGGCCTCAATAATTTATTTTTACTCATAAACCCTTAAAATAGCTAAAGGATAAAGCAAGAAGTATTATTGAGATAAATTTCAGTGTAAAAAATTATGGTAGAAAATATGGTCACTTCAGTAGCACAAAGAATCATTTCCAAAAAGATAATTTAAGTTTTGCTCACTAATAGAATTGGTTTAAGTGCATAATATGTAATCCAGCACAATAATCTTTACAAGTGAAATTTTAATAAATGTGTCTCAGATAAGCCCAAGTGAAATATAAATAAAGTAATGGTAAGCAGCAACAAAAAGTTTTTTTCCAGAAACTGCATGGCTTGGTAATGCATGTGATGATAGAGATCTGGAGCTATAATACCTCCATATTTATAATCATTTTAACTCTGAATTTTACTATCTTCAATTCAGTTTCTTGTCCTGCTGGTGGAGTGGCTTCTAAATGTTTGTGTGTGTAGCTCTATCTTTTCCTGTCTACAAAGTTCTCAGGCAACCTACGTGTCAAATTCGGTTTTTCAGCATTTCCTGGGAAAGTCTTTTTATATTTTATTTGTTTAAATTAAATTTACTTGGGTGACATTGGTTAATAAAATTATATAGGGTTCAAGTGTACAATTCTATGATAACTCATCTGTGAAAGTCTTTTAGACCTAAGCCCTTTAACACCTGCCTATTTTGTATTGATAATATTTTTATAGTTCATTTTTTTGTCTTTAAAATCTTGTGTCTAGAACACATCTACACTAATAAAAGACAAAGATGCTAATTGACCGTACCTTTGCTATGCCCCCAAGCCACGCCCAATCAGCGACTATATGCAAATTAACCCAACCAAGATGGTGGCCGGCAGCCACGGAGCTGGAGCAAGCAGGAAGCTTGGTTGCCCGGCAATAGAGGAAGCAAAGCTTCCCACCTGCCCTGAGCCAGTTGTGCCCTCCGCTCATGGCAACAAAGTTTCAATTATAGAAGACAAATAAAACCCAGATACCTGCTTCCAGCCAGCCTCCACTGGGAGCTTGGGTGTCTGGGGGCCGTGGCCAGCCTGCAAACAGCTATCAGCCACTCACCCAGGCTGGCCAGGCACCCCAGCGGGACCCCCACCCTGGTCTGGCACACCCTTCAGGGCAAATCAGCCCCCCCCCCCCATGCACCAGTCCTCTATCCTATATAATAAAAGGGTTATATGCAAATTGACCCTAACAGCAGAGCGACTGGGAATGAGTGGTCACTATGACACACACTGACCACCAGGGGGCAGACACTCAATGCAAGAGCTGCCTCCTGGTGGTCAGTGCGCTCCCACAGGAGAAGCTCTGCTCAGCCACAAGCCAGGCTGACGGCTGCCAGTACAGCGGTGGTGGTGGTAGCCTCTCCCGCCTCCTCAGCAGCGCTAAGGATGTCCGACTGCAGCTAGGCCTTCTCCATGCTGGCAAGTGGACATCCTTCGAGGGCTCCCGGGCTGCCAGAGGGATGTCTGACTGCCAGTTTAAGCCCAATCCCCCAGGGAGCAGGCCTAAGTGAGCAGGTGGTCATTCCCCAAGGGGTCCCAGACTGTGAGAGGGCACAGGCCGGGCTGAGGGACACCCCCCCAAGTGCACAAATTTTTGTGTACTGGGCCTCTAGTCCTTAATAAATATTTATTGAATGATTTAATAAATGATTAAATAAATGTATAACTTTAACCACTTGTGACAAGGGAAGTTTAGCAAACTTGCCATTTGGAAAGAATTATGCATAATAACTGCTACCAAGGAGTATTGCAAAGAATTAAAAGAAAAAGAAATGAAAAATTTCTTACAATTTATTTATTTATTTGAATAAATGTTTTTTGAGTATGTACTCTATGTGCTAGAAATTGTGTTAGAGTCTAGGGATACCGATCAATAAGAGAGCTACATCCCACCTTCCTGGAGGTTGTGATTTTGTGGAAAATATAAATAGTGGCCCTCACTGGTTTGGCTCAGTGGAGAGAACATTGGCCTGCGGACTGAAAGGTCCCAGGTTTGATTCTGGTCAAGGGCATGTACCTTGGTTGTGGGCATACCCCCAGTAGGGAGTGTGCAGGAGGCAGCTGATCAATGTTTCTCTCTCATTGATGTTTCTAACTCTCTATCCCTCTGCCTTCCTCTCTGTAAAAAATCAATAAAATATATTTTAAAAAGAAAATATAAATATTGAAGATATAATTAGATATATATTGCATATTAAATAAAAATGTACAGAGTGCTATAGATACATCAGAGTTCTCCAGAAAATTATTAAATTCCATTATAATATACATAAATGTACATATTATATGTATAAGATATTGATTTATATCTAAAAAGATTATAAAGATTATATATAATATAGAGTTAGAGATTATATATGTAAATATATTTATTTTAAGGAATTGGCTCATGGGAATGTGGGAGGCTTTGCAAGTTTGAAATCTGTAGGCAAGTGAGCAGGCTATAAATTCAGGCAGAGGAGTTAATACTATTGAGGAAGCGTTTCTTCTCTGGAAAACCTCAGTTTTTGTTCTTAGGGCCTTTCAACAGATTGGATGAGGCCCATTCACATGATCAAGGGTAGTATCTTTATAGTGAGCTTATGGTAGGTGGAGACAACATCTAGGAAACTGGTCAGGTTGACACATACACCTAACCATCACAGGAACATATAGAAGGGTAAATAAAAATAGTTAACCATTCAGTCTAGAAGGTTCAGGGTAGGTTTTACTTTAAAATAGGCATCTAAATGGAAACTTGAAACAAAAATAGAGGTAGGTAAGTAACAAGTGTAAACTGTAGGATCAGGTTAGTTCAAGAAGAAAGGAAATTTTAGGTGTAAATCGTCCAAGGTAGCAAGGTTGTATGCTCATTGTATTGTTACTGTGTTGGTTGCTTTTGTTTGTTTGTTTTTTTGTAAGAAGTGTAAGCCAGGCCAGCGTAGCTCAGTTGTTAAGTGTCGACCTATGAACCAGGAGGCCATGGTTTGATTCCTGGTCAGAGCACATGCCCAGGTTGCTGGCTTAATCCCTAGTGTGGGGCCTGCAACTGGTCAGTGATTCTCTCTCATCATTAATGTTTCTATCTCTCTCCCCTTCTCCTTTCCTCTCTGAAATCAATAAAAATATCTATAATAATAAAAGCATAATATGTTAATTAGACTGGACAGCGAAACAACCTTCCAGACGTCATTCCAGACTAAGCCGTGGCAGCGGGGCTGAGGCTGAGGCAGTTAGGGGCAGTCAGGCAGGCAGGCAGATTGGTTAGGGGTGATCAGGCAGGCAGGCGAGTGGTTAGGACAGCCATGGGCAAACTACGGCCCGCGGGCTGGATCCGGCCCGTTTGAAATGAATAAAACTAAAAAAAAAAAAGACCGTACCCTTTTATGTAATGATGTTTACTTTGAATTTATATTAGTTCACACAAACACTCCATCCATGCTTTTGTTCCGGCCCTCCGGTCCAGTTTAAGAACCCATTGTGGCCCTCGAGTCAAAAAGTTTGCCCACCCCTGGGTTAGGAGCTATCAGAGAGGCAAGAGAGCAGTTAGGGGCGATCAGGCAGGCAGGCAGAGTGGTTAAGGGTGATCAGGCAGTCAGGCAGGCCAGCAGTTAGGAGCCAGCAGCCCTGGATCGCGAGAGGGATGTCCGACTGCTGGTTTAGGCCTAATCTAGCGGGATTGGGCCTAAACCAGCAGTCAGAATCCCCCATGGGGTCCCAGATTGCAAGAAGGTGCAGGCTGATCTGAGTCTCCCCCCACCCCCTTCCACAATGCACTAATTTTATGCACTTGGCCTCTAGTATTTTTTTAAAAAAGAAGTGTATCAAAAGGAAAGAGTCAAGGATGATTTCTTGGTTTGATACACTAAGTTATGGGATCACAGAAGAAACAGAGTAGAGAAAAATCATAAGTTTTGGGTCTCTTAACTTTGAAATGACACATCCACATGAAGATGGATAGTAAGGAGATATCAATATGGATCTTGAGGACCCACATTTGATAGTTATTAACTCATGTAATTAAAATCTTAGAAATGCAATATCACCTAGGGAAGTGTAGGGTGAAGAGATGGATATTCAGGCAATTACCTGTGGCACTTTATAAATTACTATTTTACAGCACAATGACTCAACAAATGAAACTGTGAGAAAGAGAGACCATTCCAAGAGGTCGGAAGATAATGTGGAATGTATGATGTATGGGAAACAAAAAAAAGGGTTTATCCAGAGAAAGAAGAGATCAACAATATTAAACACTGCATAAAGGTCAAACAAGATAAGGATAGGGAGGAATCCAATGTATTTTGTGACAAAGAGTAGATTTCTGAAGGCCATTTAGAGGTGAGTGAAGAAAAACTGAAACTGAGGGAATGGAGACGGCATGTGTGGAGAAATAAGTTAATTAACTGTCAGAGAATGAAAAAAAAAGATAGTGCCGAGATGAAATGAAAGAGAGATAAGCAGTGTCATGTAGTTATTTGTTCATTTCATTATAATTATTTTTCTATCTATACAATTTATTTTTTGAGTTGATTTTTGAATGAGAAAGTAGAAATGAGATTGAAAATCTAGAGACATGGAATATTAGATAGCATACCATCACCGGAAAAGCTGAAGAGGATGATATACAGAAGAGAAATTATTTAGCTTTGGATGGATAGAGTTTCTGGGTTCTCTCAGTGTATTGAAAGGAGAAAAAGAAAAAGAGGTCAAAGGAGAGTTTAGAGATTTCAATAAAAAGGAAACTGTTTTAAAGTTTAACTGTGAAGAATTGAATAACAGTAAAAGCACAAGGCAATTTTGAACACGGTGGAGATGGTGACATGAAAGATGTCTAGCTTCTCCTATTCTGTGGTATTTTTCCCAGTGAAATAAAATGGCCTGCATGCAGTCCTGGCATAAAGGGTTGGATTTATGCAGGGTTCTTAAGGTGAATGTGATGAAAGGAAAATGAAGCAGAGAAGTGTAGGCTCCTCTCAAAAAATTAGTGGTTCCAAAATGGTCTGTGGAATCTGAATTTGAAATAGACATAAGTTACATTAGAAGATAGAGGGTGTGCAGAGTGGGGAAAGAAAGGCTAGTGGACAGACTGCATCCCCTCCAAAAAAGTGCAGTGGAATAAACTGAGCAGGACGTATGCATGTTTGTAGTTGTGCAGTGAAATGACATGCAAAAAGAGTGGAGTCTCTATGGAATCGTGAAGGATATTTTTACAGGACACAAAAAAGTTAGGACTTCAACCAGTTGTCCTCAGTGACATAAAATTGCCAGTATCATATCAAGAATTGGGACGAGAACAATCTGGCACAGGTGCTAACACCTTAAATAAGTGAGAGAGTGACCAGATATTAGTAGTGACAGTAATGAGGTGACATCGGAACTTATAAAGGCATATGATGTGAACTAAATAGGAAAGGGACTTTTTACAAGAGAGGGTATATTGGGAAGTAAGTAGAGTGTAATTTATGCCTGTTTATTAGTCTATGAGTTTGAGTTCTCTGGGAAGGCCCCAAGATGGAATTAGAGGTGGGAAGGTTTGTTTGAAAATGCTGAGAGGAATAAAGGAACAGGGGAGGGAGCAAGAGTGGGCAAGGAGAGCCTCAGACAGCAATTCAGGCCAAGACCTGTGAAAGGACTAAGGAAAGAAGGAGGATTGGGTGGGAAGAACACAACATCCCATAGCCATTCTGCAAAAGTCACATCAAGGACGATGGGAGTCCCCAAGCAAACGCTGCTCATTGGAAGAGTCCACAGCAGGCAGGCATGGCAGAGGCTTATAGAAAGCTCACGATGCTGAGGCATTGCGAGCAGAGCATAGGAAGTGTGGCTTTGGTATGAAAAGTCATGGTGGATTCAAAGGTGCAGTAGCTGGAGGCTGTCCGCCAACTCTGCTGCTACAGTGAGTTTTCTTGAACTGAGATCTGAGCGAAGACCTCTATGACCTGTATACTTTGTCCTCTCAGGCATCTCACTGCTCATGCACAAACCTGCCAATCTTTTAAGTCTTTCCTCATTGTACTTACTTTGTGTGGTTTGTTTAACTGTCTTTTCCAGAAATACCCTATTTAGAAAAAACAACATCTGCTAAAGAAAGATCCTTTGCTCTAACCGGTTTGGCTCAGTGGATAGAGCGTCGGCCTGCGGACTGAAGGGTCCCAGGTTCGATTCCGGCCAAGGGCATGTACCTTGGTTGCGGGCACATACCCAGTAGGGAGTGTGCAGGAGGCAGCTGATCGATGTTTCTCTCTCTCATCGATGTTTCTAACTCTCTATCCCTCTCCCTTCATCTCTGTAAAAAATCAATAAAATATATTTTTAAAAAAAGAAAGATCCTTTATTGGAGGTGGGCTATGTAAACTTTCCTGGAGATGGGCTACATGATAAACATACTTGAAATGAGTCAGAGTTATTCTTGAGTTCAATGCAACGATGTATTTGGTTGCTTCTAGGAGAAAGTGATTTTAATTTCTTTCTGGAGGTAAACATCTTTTTTAAAAAACATGACACTTGCATTCCAGCTAATGTAAGATTTTTCTGAGTCTCAAATATTTGTATCTTCAGAGATTTAAGTCCATAAGCTTAGGTACTACTTAACTGCTTAACTACTAGTTAACTACTTATCTTCATGCAGAGTATGGCTTAAATGTCAGCATGTTAAGGATCAAATCTGATGGATTAACATTCTGCATATCACAGGTATTTCAGGATCAATGTGTGAGGGGTTGGGGGTCTTCTAATCAGAAAACTGATAGTTGATGTATGTACTCATATATTTTCACCCCTCATTATGAGGAGTTTATGAAAAGTATGTCCACATCTTTGCCATGAACTACCTGGATCTTAAAAAAAGGATTTTTTATGATTGACTATAGAGTTATACATTGCTGTTGATGTGTCTTTTTTTTTTTTTTTTTTGACTGTCAGATAGTAACCTCATGGTCTTTAATTCTGATTGGCAGCTGTTAGGTACTTACATTCTTCTTACCTTTTCTCTTTAAATGTGGTTCACTTTAAGCCCATAATATCTTCAATATCTTTATGTCATAGATTTGAAACAATCTGGCAGTTTTTGACAGAAAGAAGTTAGAAAAGAGAGTTTTCCTCATTTTTTTTCTGGTACTATTGCTGATGCTTTTACAAAGATATAAACATTATGATAGAATATGTGGATTAAACTATGCCAATGGGGCATCTCTATATATAAAAGACAAGTGACCAGAACAACGAAATGACTGGAATGACCAGAACAACCGGTCACTATGACACTCACTGTGGCAACCAACCAGCCCAATCGGGGCCCCCTTGGCCCCCCCACAACTGCCTGCGGCCCCTCCCCCCAGCTGGCCCTGCCCCTGATCGGCCCCCCCACTCCAGTCGGGGGCGGTGCCGGCCGGCCAACCTCCTGCATCTCCTCCTACCCGCCAGCCCAGCCCCAATCGGCCCACATGGGGCAGGCTGGCTGGACCCAACTCATGCACGAATTCATGCACCAAGCCTCTAGTAATATTAATAATTAATCAGTTCACTTGTATAGAAAGTATGTGCATAAATTTTAGAATAATTTGCTAATGACTGGTTTTCTATTTACTAGAAAACTCTTTATTTACTATTAATAAGTAGCTGCCAATTATTTTGCAGCATTAGCTGCTCAATCTAAATCCTCTCCTCTAGTTTTTTATACTACTCAATGGTATTACTATGGATATTTCTTTAGCACTAAGGTCCTATCTTGTTCTTACTTCTCTCTATTATATTAATTACTAGAGGCCGGGTGCACAAATTTGTGCACCAGTGGGGGTCCCTCGGCCTGGCCTGCGGGATTGGGCCAAAACCGGCTCGCTGACATCCCCCAAGGGTCCCAGATTGCAAGAGGGCACAGGCCAGCCTGAGAGACCCCACTAGTGCACAATCAGGGCCGGGAAGGGATGTGGGAGGTTGGCCAGCTGGGGAGGGACCATGGGAGGGCTCCAGGGCATGTCCGGCCTGCCTCACTCAATCCTGATTGGCTGGATCCCAGCAGCTAACCTACCATTCAGAGCATCTGCCCCCTGGTGGTCAGTGACATCATAGTGAATAGTTGAGCCCCTTTAGCATATCATTAACATATTATGCTTTGATTGTTTGAATGGCCTACCAGACGACCGGACACTTAGCATATTAGGCTTTTACTATATAAGACTAGAGGCCTGATGTACAAAATTCATGCAAGAGTAGGCCTTCCTTCCCCCAGCTGCCAGCACGGGCTTCCCTCTGGCACCCGGGACCTGGGCTTTTCTCACTCTGGCCACCATCAGGCACCCAGGACCTGGACTTGCCTCACAGCCCCAGCTTCATCCAGAAGGACAGAAGGACATCTGGAAGGAAGTCTGATCTAATTAGCATAATATGCTTTTATTATTATAGATGGGTTACAATATCTCATATTCCATAGTCAGTTTTGGATAACATATCACATTGTCAAACAATTAGTTGTATCTAGTTGTCATGTAAGCAGATGTTTGCATAGTAAAAATACCAAACAGGAATACTGTCACAAATTCAAACAGTTATACTCTCCCCAATTCAGTAAGTGTGAGCAAAATTTTGCTTCTCCTGACTACCGTATGGGAATTATGAGGTTTAGTAAAGTTTAAATTTAAATTTATTTTGTTGACTCTGAGCTTGCACTCTTTGAAAAGCCTTTTGATATATTCTTATTTTAAATGCCGTACCAGTAAAGTGTCTGGATTACAAATGTAGTTCCTTAATCAGAGTTAATCAAAGGATTAGTGACCTTATTAGGAACTATCTATGAACCATTTTAAGCTAACTTCTGTGTATATAGTGCAAGGTACAGATCAAAATTCAGTTGTTTTCACATGAATATCCACTGTTGAAACATGGAAATTGAGGAGGAGCATGGAAGGGCATTTGCTTAATGCCAGAGGGCACATTGGAAGATGTGTGAGTGTCGGTGTGCAAGAAGAAATGGGTAGGGTGAAGTGGTTCCCTCTTTGTTCTTCTTGATGGACATGAGCTTGGGCAGGGTTCACATGTGATCTCTGTGGGAAGGGATGGGTTTATGCTCCGTGCAAGGGCTCTGCCTTGGTAAATGTTCTGGTGAAGCTGGTTCTTACTTCTAATATGCGGGCTCCTCTTCAGCTGGATGATAGAGGGACCCTAAAAGGTATCCCTTTTTTAAAGTTAGATAATCTCTATATCTTAGCCCCTGAATATTTTGTCCTCTCATTATTTACTCAGTAAATATCCATTTAATGTTTCCTACGTGTCAGGTGCTGTAGCAAGCACTTAGTCTCCAACCTGCAGCCAAGAACATAGGAAAGACAATGTCAGTCATTTCACAAATAATGACCAATTAAAGCTATGAACATTTCCATGTAGGAAAACTACATTCTGCAGAAAAACATATAACTGAGAATCTAGATTTCATTTTTTGTTGTCAGAGGGCCTTATTTGAAGAAGTGACATTTAATTATTATTATTATTATTTTTTGGCCTGGCTGTTGTGTCTCAGTGAGTGAGCATTAACCCATGAACCAGCAGGTCATGGTTCGATTCTTGGTCAGGGCATATGCCCAGATTACCGGCTCAATCCCCAGTATGGAGAGTGCAGGAGTCAGCTGATCCATGATTCTCTCTCATCGTTGATGTTTCTCTTTCTTCCTCTCCCTTCCTCTCTGAAATAAACTATATATATATATATATATATATATATATATATATATATATATATATATATATATATATATATATATGGATGATGGTGATGGTGAGGAGGTCAAATATGTCAGGCAGAAAGAAATCCAGGTAAGAAACTGAGGCAGCCCTAGGCATTGTGTTTTTTTATGCATTCTACGTAATTCCCCTCTACTTCCCATTAAATCTCATATAATCCCCAATACACACAGATTCTGAGATTTTCAAAAAGAGCAAAGGACTTCTAAAACCTTTCAAGAGAACTTCATAAGGTACAAATGATTAGTTTCAGGAGGATGCAGGAAGAATGTTTTACCATTGTTCACACTTTCTCTGACTGCTTTTCTTGAATCTGAAGAAAAGGAAAGAGTCCTTTCTGAGTGAAGTAGTGTCTTAGAGGTTCCTAAGTAGAACTGAAGAATACTATAGTTCTAAAGGAATTTCTTATGTTAATGGCAGAAGAATTTGAAGAGCAGGAAAGGAATGTAAGAGCGATAGTATGGCTTACTCAAAGCCTTTTAAAAAACATTTTATCTAGTTTTTATAATAGGCTTTTAGGTAAACAAGCTTTAAGCAATTAGTATATCAGCAATACTTACCAATTCCTTTCTATGTGCCATCAAAATGTGCATATTACTTTGATCAATATCACTTTTGTAAGGATATGACATTGCTAGGAATGATATGATATTATATGCTTATATAATATCAGGATTTCTGAATTTACCTCATTTGGTTTTCTAAGTATATAGATCTTTCATGACTCTGAAACAGTTTACGGTTTGCTTTTTTTGTTTGTTTTTGTTTCTGAAATAATTATAATTTCCTTAGGAGATTTGCATTACTTGTAAGAAAGTAAACAAGCAGTGTGCTTTAGTTTGCTTGGACTACTATGACAAAATATCGTAACATGGGTGGCTTAAACAACAGATGTTTATTTCTCACATTTCTGGAGGCTGGGAAGTCCAAGATCAAGTGGCTGGCCAATTCAGTTCCTGGTGAGAGTCCCTTCCTGGCTTGCAGAAGGCCACCTGCTCACCGTGTCCTCTCACAGAGGAGAAAGAGTGTATGAACTATGATGACTCTTCCTCTCCTTCTAAGGGGCTCCATGGTGGAAGCCCCACCATCATGGCCTTATTTAAACCTAATTGCCTCTCAAAAGTCTTTACTTCCAAATACCAACCCTTTGGGGGTTTGGGCTTCAATATATGAATTTTGAAGGGGCACAAATAAATTTAAAAAAATAATCATCTTTGAAAAAGCAGGTGATTAGAAGCAGCAAATTAACCATGACCCTTTTATTTTATTTTCAGACCAGGTAGCTTGGCTTAGGTTTTGGTGAGTCCATAATACTTGCATCTTCCTGGATCCCTCTTCAGACCAATTTTTTAAAACCATATCCTCAGGCAATAGAATTCTGCCTCAATCTATCACCAAGCAGTAGGCCAGGCTCCATTCTGCCACCTGCTTGAAACCCATGTGTTCCATTTATAACATAGGCCGAAATCTCAGCCATCCCTGTCTGATTCCCTATGCAGAACCAAGCAGTCTGCTGGCATCATCCCACCCATTCTTTCTACTTTGTATTGTTTTATATTGTATGTGTTAAGCTTATAAATATGTTTATCTATTCTTAGCATAATGGACTTAAATTTTTCTCTTTTTATAGTACCATCTTTAAGAGAAAATCCTGATATATTTCTTAACTTATGAATTAATCTAAAAATATATATGATATGAGACAGGTTAACTAAAGTTCAACATTTTAGATACCTGGGAAACACTAGTCCAGGAATTTTTTTGGAGGTGCAAGGATATGGAAGGTTAAAATATCACATGGTAAATTGTCTACATCAGCAACATCATTCAGCTCAAAAATCATCAGCTGAATATCTTTAAGGCTCAAAGTTTACTAGACACTAATATCAATTTGACGAGATAAAGGATTCTTGACTTCAAAGATTTTACAGTTTAGAAGAGGTGTTACCATGTAGATTACAATACTATGAGGAAAAAAGAAAGTTACTATAATGATAATACACTCAGAGTTATCTAGGAATTCAACGAAATACATTGAACATAAAAACAGAAAGGAGATGATAGTAGATTTATAGAGGAATTATCATTTGAACAATGCCTGAAAGGAGAAGAGTTTCAAGGGAAGAATAATTGAAAAAAAATGCTTTCTTCTTCCTGTAAGATGAAATGGGCATGGAGAAGTAAAATGGAGTTTAAAAAGCATTTTGAAATGGAAATAAGAAAGCAGAATTTACTGAGATCGCCTTGGTTTTCTTAGATGAGCAGGTGGGAGGTAGAGCTGCATGTCTAGTGAGAATGGAGTAGGGATAGTTGTGCGGATACATATGTAGATGGTTATATGGAAGAAAAGAATTAGAAAATATTGAAACAAACTGTTATAAATTCTTAGTCTATGCCAGACAGCATATTTTCACATCCACTATTTTAAGCCAAATTGATGGGGTAAAAGGGGATTGAAATCTTAGAATTTGTATTGAATTAGAAAAATCTATTCATATTAATTTTTCACACATTTCAGCAAAGAGAATTGGTGAGTGGTCTTTATCATCCTTAGCACTGACAATTCAGCTATATTAACCCTAGTCTCTTCCTCTTAGCAGGAAAACAATTCCTTCTCCTGTCAATCACTTGTGCCTTTCTCTAATTACTCTATTTCCTGAATGGTCACGTCAGATACAAAGTTTTCTGGTTGGAATGGAACATGTGCAGTTAAGCTATATTACATGATATTTGCACTTATGGTCACTTCACCATACACATATGGTAGTAAACTTACTCAGTTTTAATCTGTGGTCGACTGAATGGTCATCGTTTAATCTAAAGGTGAAGGAAGACAAGCTAAAGAGTGGCTTTTCTTAATTTCCATGTAAATTATAGATTTAAGTTAAGGCAGAAAGGAGGAAAGCCATTCTGGTTCTGTGAAGTGATGCTTAAAAATAAAAGGGAAAGAAAAAATGGAAAAGCCATGGCCGTTTTCTGTCATTAACTACTACCATCACCCCATGTGTGGCAAACAGGAATCCAGAACACTTTCAGTGCCACAAGAGCAATAAAATGTACATAGATTAGACAAAAGTTGCAGACTACAGCAAATTCCAAAAATGGCACCATTAAAAAAAATCCAAATGGCACCATTTATACATACTTTCAGGGTGTCAATGACTTTATAAGATGATTGGTATCTCAGTAGTGGCCTTTAAAACCCCAGGGGTAGTGTAAGAACCAGACCCCTAACTCCATTTTTAAAAAGATAAAGCTACAGGGTGTCCCAATAAAATGTATACACTGTAACAGCTGATAGCTCAATATTGAAAATGAAATGTATTTTAATAAACACTGACTTCATAATTATTCAAGTATGTGAATACATTTTGGGGGACACCCTCTGTTTCTTTCTATACTAAGATGTTGAACTTGGAAAAAGAAGAAAAAGATAATTTCCCTGAGAGAGAAGAAAAACCCTAACAGGTAGAGTCCAAATACCAGTTCTTAGGATGGTCCTGGTTTTCACCTGTTTAAATCAGTTTAGTCCTTTCCGTTATTTTAGTTCCCTCTCTTGATTCTCAAAACTGTACCATTATCATGGCCACATTTCTAACAGGGGACCTAAACTATTAATTAGTTTAATATGTATACTAAATTGTTAGTTTTAACCTGAAAGGTGGTAAACTTGGCCAGTTTATCAGCAATTGGTTTTTGGTTGTTTTTCTATTTCTTCTCCCAAGTTTCCTGCATACCCCACTATCATTGGAAACTCAAAATCCAGAACAACATGAATTTAGCTAAATAAAATAATGGTTAATTTTGCACATTAGTTTAGGTGTTTATATTTCAAGCTTGCTGTATTGATCATGGGTAGACAGATCATTGTGAGATGAAAGGACAGCATTGGTGCTATGTCTCAAGCTGCTGTTTTTTGCCATCATCTTTTAGGGCATCCACAGAGAATCAATAATGCAAGTGTAAAGCTAGGGTTTCCCATTATTCCATAACACAATTGTGCATCAATAGGTATGCTGTCAAAATCTCATTGAATTTCTAGTTCTGTGTGACACATTATCTTAAACTATTATCTAGTATATTAATGTAATTGTTGGTTTAATGCTCAAAATATTTTGCTTAATGGGAAATTTATTTGAAACCACTCTTTCTTTTCATGTAAAGTGTGTTTAAAATAGACATCTTAAAGTACCCTATAATTTTCTCTAATTTCATATGTAATATCTTATGTTTGATTGGTCTGTTTCAAGAATGTGTAGTGATCATTTACTTACAATCCCTTAAACTAGGTTTCTTGATTTTTAAAAAAAAAAAATTAGGTTTCAAATTCTTGAAATCTATATCCAGGTTTTATTTTTCAGAAGGTGAGCTTGAGAATCACCATACCGTTGAAAATTTGGAAAACATGTTTGCCAAATTGCTTATAACATAGTTATCTTTTTTCATTTGTTCAGAGAAAAATAAGAGCAAATTAGATATTTTCACCAAAAAATTAAAAATTGTATAGTACAGTTACATAAATGTAACCCTTTATAAATTAGATTGAAAATTCAAATGTTGAATAGGTAAAATTACTAAAACTCTCAAAATATTTAAAGTTATTAATTAATTGGTAGGTATTTATGTAATAGGGAAAGAACAGAACTGGGAACAGAGAAGTTTGGCTCATATTCAATTTTAAATGAGAATTTATTATTCTCATCTGGAAAATTCATTATCCCCAGGAGAAAAGTCATTTGAAAATGTGTCAAATTAGGTTGTTATGGTCTGTGTGTGTGTTTCTGTGTGTGTGTGTGTTGTTGTTGTTGTTGTTGTTGGCTGTCATTGTCACACAAGTATGTTTGTTAAACTCCCCGTACTTGTGTGTGGAGTAGTGTATGGCCAACAAAGAATTGTCCCACATAAAATGTATCTTTAATAGCTAGTATTCCCTGATTGGAACATTGGAACCTAATTTTATTTTCTCTGGACCTCAGTGTATCTTCAAGGATTCTTCCTGTTCTTACATACCATCCAGAAATTTTAAAAATAATTAAATTATGCCCTATCCAGTTTGGCTCAGTGGATAGAGGGTTGGCCCATGGACTGAAGGGTCATAGGTTCAATTACAATCAAAGGCATACCTCAGTTGCAGGCTCAATTTCCAACCCAGGTTGGGACACCTGCAGGAAGCAACAAAAAGATGTGTCTCACTCATATCAATGTTTCTCTCTCCCTGTCTCTCCCTTTCACTATCTCTAAAAATCAGTGGAAAGATATCCTTGGGTGAGGATTAACCAAAAATAAAAATATAGTTATTTAAAAATATAGTAAAATAAAAATAATTAAATTAAAACAGTTACCCTAGTATAATCACATCAAAGATATATTTGTGATATATATATACATACATACTAGGGGCCCAGCACACGAAATAGCACGAGACCCAGGATCCGGAGTCCCGCAGCTTGATGGGACCCAGAAAGAGTCCCGTGACCGTCGCCACCGCCACCACCATGGGCCAGAAAGAGTCCTGTGACCATCCTGTGGCCACCACTGCCGCCAGGTAGGACCAAGAAAGAGTCCTGTGGCCACCACTGCCGCCACCACCGTGGGAGGCGGGACCCAGAAACCTGCCCACCGCCCTGGCGGGACCCAGAAACCCACCTGTGCCTCCGGTCAAGTCTTCCAGAGTCAAGTCCCTGCCCACCTGTGTGCGACTCACTGTGCACCGCAGCCCCGCCCACCCCGCACATAGCCTCCTGCTTATCGGTCATTACGGCGTGATGGTGTGACGACCACAGGCTTTTTATATAATAGATATATCCTATATAATAAAAGCCTAATATGCAAATCGACCGAATGGCAGAACAACTGTTTGGCAGGGGTGGTGCCAGCGAGTGGGTGGTACCAGGCCAGCCAAGGTGGGTGCCAGCGTGCAGAGGGAGGGGACAGCAATCAGGACAGTGGCAACCAGTGGTGGCAGAGGGGCGATCGGGAGACAGAGCCAGCTGTTCGCCAGCTAGAGCCCTCCCCTGATAGCCCCACAGGTCGCCTCCCACAGAGGGTGGCCACCTGCAGCTGTGGCGTGTTTGGGGGTGGGGTCAGCCGCTTGCCAACTGGCGCCATCCCCTGATTAGCCTGCCGGTCACCTCCCACAGAGGGAGGCCAGATTGCAGCTTAGGCAGATATCCCCCAAGGGCTTCTGATCTGCGAGAGGGTGCAGGCTGGGTTGAGGGACCCCCCCAAGTGCACACATTTTTGTACACCAGTAAGGTGATCCATAAATCAGATCCCAGTAATGAAATGACACTAAATTTTTAGAGCAGTGATTTTATAACATGTTTTTTTATTTTTATTTTTTTATTTATTTATTTTTTAAATATATTTTATTGATTTTTTTACAGAGAGGAAGGGAGAGAGATAGAGAGTTAGAAACATCGATGAGAGAGAAACATCGACCAGCTGCCTCCTGCACACCTCCTACTGGGGATGTGCTCGCAACCCAGGTACATGCCCTTGACCGGAATCGAACCTGGGACCTTTCAGTCCGCAGGCCGACGCTCTATCCACTGAGCCAAACCGGTTCTGGCTATAACATGTTTTTTTAATGAAACAATTTTATCCCTTCAAATAAAGTAATACATAAATATTCAATATATAAAATGTATGGAAGTTGAGCTCTTCAATGTTCTATGATACCCACATACTAGTACACACCTTGTCTTCCTGTCAGGAAAATACACGGACTTCTCCATTATATCCAAGTCAACTATAGAGGACAGTGGAAAATTTATTACTATAAAATAGAGGTGACCAAACTAGTGAATGGTCAGATAATAAGCAAGTGAAATCACTTGTGCTAGTCCTGGACAATCAGTATTGGTAGGATTGAAATGAATTTGAGACTCCATATGATCTGGTAAAGCATTCAAACTGAATGAAAACTTTTACAGGTCAAAGAACTGCAAATGTAAACTGTATACTGCTTTTAAGGGGTGTTTAGTGATATATTCTAAACTAGGCATTGTCACATTGTTAGAATAACTTTTATTCCTTCATTGTAACTAAACATCAAAAAAGTCATCATGCTTTTTAATATTTCAGGTCCAGTAATATGATAAGGCTCTAAATCCGTCTAGCAGTGTAGAGAAGTGCTTCTACATCTCTCTCAGTGATGTTGTAGCTTTCTGCATGCTTTCTGAATACACAGCATGAAGTGTCCAGTGGGTTTCAGAGATCATTTGCCTTCTGATATATATCTGCATGTTTTTTACCTTGTTCTGAACACATGAACATTACCTATATTTAGTGGAGCACAAGTTGTTAGTGAATGAAGCCAATCTCTACTGGACAAACTCAGGACAATAAATATGTTTAATATCCTAGGCCTTTAATAAACAAAGCCAAAAGTTAAACATTGGGTGGTATAAAATGTGAAGTAATAGCCCAGGATGGTTTGAAAGTTCTTAGGATCCTTGTGGAGATCATGCATTGTAATAGAAGAGCGTCAAAGAGAGGGGAAAAAAAATTGGTGATGAAGTAGAGGGAATGGAGAAGGAAAGGAAAGGCAATGATAAGGTGTACATATGTTTGGAATTTAATTTAAATCACATTGTGTGGTATGTGTAATATTTTCCCTCATTATATTTTTTATATAAAAAACAGAGATGTAATATAAAACCTATTTCTTATTTAATATTCATATCGAGAGGACATCTCTCTTGCAAAATTTATGCCGTATTCATTTTATTCTATGAGGAACTACATTTGAATATAAATTAAATGCACTTTTATCTCAATGTCTGGATTTCAATCTCTTGAAAATTAGCTATTAAATTGAACTAAATGCACTTTTGATATGATTTAAATGCAATTTGATTCTTTTTCAGAGCACACATAACTATGATTATTTTAGTGCACTACAATTATGAGTTAAAAAATGAAAATTTACTTTTCATATCTTCCAGTGACAAAAGAATAGAGAACTCAGAATTCAGAATAATGGATATTTTCCTTAATTATTCTTTTAAATTTAAATTCATTATATTGTAATATATGTGTGAGACTTATGCCTCATACTCACAATGAGAAGAGTGACATAGCAATTGGTGAAAGTGTTGGTGCGGTCTGACTATACACTTTACCCAAGCTAACCATGCATTAGTGAGTTTTTATATTTTCTTCTGGTAGTTAGACCATGATAGCTCCTTTTCTGTTGTTGCACCAGCCCTGATAGTCATAAGGAGATAAAGGTGTTTTAAATGATGTCACAGGAAAGATTTGGAGGTTTATTTGTTTTTCTATTAGTCATGCTTGAGCATAGGTGTTAGTATTTTCTAGTTTTGATGCACTAGTACTTCACTTCTCTATGTGAGCTGGTGAGGCTGTGGCAGAATATTATGTCTAGACCTAATTATGATATTGTACCAGACCATTAGCAAATAATTGTTCTATTATAATTCCAGGCTAAAACAGTACTTAGCACTTATTGTTGAATGAGTGAAGCTGTTAAAAATATATTACATATATGAAAAAATATAAAAGCCATTCTTATCTTAAGATCCATAGACTACATATTATTACATGAGAGGTATTTTATATTAATTTTTGGAATATATATACTGGTATATGTACACTTGAAATAATTATAACAGCAGTGTTTATTAAAATACATTTCATTTTTAAAATTGAGCTATTAGCTGTTAATTTGGGGACATTATATACATCTGGCTATATTCAGAGTGGCTACATTCTAGGTTGCCTTTTAAGAATCATAGCAAACAAGACAAAAATATAGGTGGTAATTATTTTATTAATTTCCTAAGTAATTACATAATTTGCTTTAGTCATTTTATCATATCTAAATTTTCAGCCTAAGACAGATAGATGGAACTTTCACCATTTATAATAGTAATTTTACCTTGTGTATAAGCATAATGAAAATCTAATTGCATATTTCTATAGGTTTAGCATACTTAATATAAGACAGGTAGGATTAATATACCCAAAATACTATTAATTCCTATTAATCACCATTAACATCCTGTATTATAATTAATTATATGTATATTAAATATTAGCATAATAAAATTATAAGTAATTATATATACAGTTTTATGAATATATTTATATTCAAGTACTTAAGATTTACATTTTAATATATTCATTTTTCAAAATTCTAGTAAGTTTAGATTTCTGAAGTATATAATGTTGTCCATATATAATCAACATAAATGCATCTTCTGTAACTTTTTTCCCTTTTGTATAGGCTTAATCTCTCTTGTTCATTTGATTTGCATTCATTTTTATGAAATGGTAGCATAAATTCTACTTTCTTCATGGGCTTAAGTTTTCTGTACCCCTATTTATAGATTTTAAGTTTATAGCCAGTTACCTTGGAAACTTAGGGTGCCCCCTCCCAAAATGTATACACACACTTTGAATAATTATAAAGGCAGTGTTTATTAAAATACATTTTATTTTTAAAATTGAGCTATTATCTGTTAAAGTGTGTTTATATTTTTACGGGACACCCTGTATTTAAAGAACGTTTTCTTTTTACTGTTTTGTGTTTGTTTGTTTTTTTGTCATATCATAAAACTACCTTTTTTCTGCTTCATCTGCTGCTTCAAAAACTCAGTGATGTAGAAACTGATAAGCTCAGGGTCTATTCTGGTGTTTAGCCTGTGTATATGTGTATGTGTGCATGTTTATCTTTTGTGAATGATTAGTAAAATTTAATCAAAATTACCTTGTACATTACTTTGCACCACTATTATATTGAGGGTCTACCCATCTGACTAAGAACTGGATTCCGGGGTTATTTTCTTTTTTAGTAGTATTTTAACTTCTGAATCTGTAGTACATAGTATTTCACCAGTAAGATACACACAATATTATAATAGTTTGTATTAGATGGACATTTAGGGTTGTTTTAACTCTGATCTGTTCTATGAGAAATGGCAGGTTGAAATTTTGCAGATTGCAAAAGAAATGACAAAACAAGGTAGGTTCTATGGCTGCAATGCCTAAATTTGAATCCCAGTTTCACCACACACTAGTTGTTTGATATTGGGCAACCTACTGAATGCTTTGAGACCTCTACAAAATGGGAATAAAGCCACCCACTTCATAGAGTTATTATGAGTTAATTCTTATAAGTACCTAGAACATATGACTAATGTATGTTATAGATCGAACCAACTAACTTGAGAAGCATTGATCTTAAACTTTAATTAAAACTTATGGTAATTAATTGATGATCTGAAGAGAAATTTAATTTACATATATAAATTAGTAACCTGTGTTTTAGTGTCAATAAACTCAGTTACTGGGCTACATAATACCATGCATTTATTTTTCAGCCACAATTTTAATGTCAAAGTATATTAAATTTATATATTTTTATAAAAGAACCTTAAGGAGCTTAATTATTTTTAGATGTCCTCGCAAACAGTCCACTTCTATTGCATACCTCAAAGCTTTATGCACATAACTACTTCACAATGCTTTTGATGTTTTCAGATTCTTACTTTATCAAAGACATTTATTAATTAGAGTCTTAGATGTGTTATCTACATTATGGTTTGAGGCATGCATACTGAACAGAGCATTAGATTTTAACTCATATCACTTAGGGCATTTGTTATTTGATATTACATTTTCTAGTCAACTCATTTGGGAGAAGAAAGCAAATGAATTTTGAGTTGAAAACTGAGTTGCTAGTTAGCAAGTTTGAGATTATCAATTGTTTTATCCAAATAAGAAAATGCAAATACCTTAAGTAACTTGTTTTTTTAATCTTTATTTTTATTGTTGATACTATTACAGATGTCCCCATTCCCCCCAACCCTCTGCCTACCTCTAACCAGCTCCTGCACCCACTTCCCTGTGGCCATCACCACACTATTGTCTGTGTCTATGGGTTATGCATATATGGCTAATCTCTTGACCTTCTTTAGTTGAGCTTCCCCCACCTCCCTCCCCTCTGACAGCTATTGGTTTTGTTGTTGATTATAAAAACTGGCAAGTCATTATTTATCACTAGTGCTACCTTGAAAAATTTCTTCACCTAACTTCAGTTTTCTCAATACAACATGGGGCTATGAAATTTTACTTTGCAGAATTCTTTATATCTGACAATCATAAAACATACTTAACAGAGGTCAAGTGCCTCCTTGGAATATTTTAGTGTGTTTTTTTAACATGACGTTTTTAAAAGCATTTTTGTTATTTTTGGACATTTTCATGATAAAAGGCAGACATTTACTAAATATGATTACAGCTGAAAGAGCATTTATTACAATCTTAGAGTATGCTTCATGAATCCTCCTGAGTTATGAGAGGATTCGCGAGGCTTAATAAAAAAAAATAGGCATCTTCCAAGAGCATTCTCCTAAATATTTAGATATTTGTTCTTCTCTTTATTTGTTATATATGTTGATATAATGGAAAACTATTGCATTTCATTTAAATGTGATAATACATTAAATAATTGCAATATTTTTAATTATATGGGGTCACCAACATGTGAATTCCCCCTTATTTGGAGGAATGACTTATTTCTGCTACTCTAATAATTCATGAGGCATGGTGTTTGGCACTTTTCATTCAGTTTGTCATGCAATCTGTACAACCAATCCTGGGCACTCCTGTTATTCACATATAAAAGTAAGGAAATTAAAAATGAAAGTTTATAGAATTTAAGGACTTGCCAAATATCACTCAGTTATAAAATACAGTTATAAGAGCCAAGATTTGAACTCAGGTCTTACTTCACAGCCACCAGTCTAAACTACTATGTTCTATATCTGTTCATTTTCTAACTCAAATTTTCATTGAATAGTTTATGTTCTCTGAAAATAATCAATGAATTTGATCATTTGTAGCTACAACAAATTGCTTCTAAAAACACTTTGAACTCTGCAGGAAATGGAAAATTACCACATTGAGAGAACAAGTATGAAAATGTATATCATTTCAGACAGCTTCATGAAAGAAATTCCTTTAAAACTTTATTCTAATTTGAGTAAAGATCTATTAAAGACAGGATTTTTAAGTCTAATCCAATTTTTAAGTGGAGTTTTAGTATCATATTTTGATATTTTCATTTCTCTTCTTCAGACCTAACTTAAGTTAATTAATATTGAAAATGACAGATGAATATAAATAAATAATAGGTTAATGGGCTCACCATGAGGACATATTTTATTGTCAATAAATTCTTAGTTATTTCCTAGATTTACCTTAGGCAATGGAGTCTAAAACATCAGTGATCTTTCATTCTAATGGTAAATGTTTTAAAACCACAATGTTTGTTTTAATAGTAAATGTATACACTAAATGCCTTGTGATGAGTAATCATAAATTAATGACAAACAATTCCTGCGTATAATAAACTGTTTTGTTGAAAGATCCTGCAGCTATGATACACATGCTAAAATGTGTAAACCACCATTCCACAGACTGCTCTTATTGTTACACGCCAGAATAATATTGTCAAATATAACAATATTGACTGGTACTTTTCTTTTGGGTGAAGTTACATCCTAGCCCCAGTGATAATGAATCTCAATTAGACAGTGATTAATAATAGCACTCTTTATCGAGTCTTTCCTGTGTGCCAGACACTATGATAAAAATTTACACATAAAGTATCCTACTTAGTTCTTCATTTCCATTCCATAGATGAGGAAACTGTATCTTGGAGAAGTTTAGTAACCTGCCCAGTGACAAGCAAGTACGTAGTGTGAAGTTGGGATATCTGGCTTCAAAACCAAATACCTTATTTGCTGTGTTTTCCTACAGCTTGCAACCCATTACTATTTTATTTTATAAAGAGTAATACTTAGAAGAAATATGAAACATTTCATGACAATATTAGAGGAGTTTGATGTATAGCTGTTTATGAGGGCAGGCTTCTATATAAGCAAAATAAAATACCTATTTAAAGGGATGATATATTTATGTTATCTTTTAAATGTGTCAATAGGAAATTGACACATTTAAAAGATAAGGAAATTCAGAAAATTATAGAAAATGTTTCCCTAATTAATCAAGGTGTTCTATTTAATATCAAGTCTAATTTCTGTGAAATAGAAGTCTAAAAAAATTTATATTTGAAATTAGATTTTGGCACTTGAATGAGTAAGAATAAAACAAAACATTGTATGTCTGATTCTGTCATTGTTGCTGGAGGTAACATATAAGACTCAGAAACCTGGTTGATGTCATAATATTTATAACATAAATATTAGCACTATTGACTATGCACTTAGGGTATAAGCAATGCCAAGTTATATCATATTTGAGAGAGTTCATCTAGTTTAGTTACTATTAGAATCTAATTTGGGGGGAATATTTATGCATGGGATCCATGCCAAGTATATAATGAAGAAAAAGGTGATATATATATTACAGTACATATGTATATGTAAAACATAATACATAGCAGTATTATACATAACATATAATATAGTAGAGGCCCAGTGCATGAAAATTCATGCACTAGAGGGGGGGACCCTCAGCCCAGTCTGCCCCCTCTCACAGTCCGGGAGCCCTCGGGTGGGAGGCGACTCGGCGATCAGGGGAAGGAGATGCTCCTTCACACCTCTGCTGCTGCCACTGCCAGCAGTGCAAGCCTCGGCTGGCCCTGGTTACCTGAGCCTCGGGCGGTCCTGGACACCTGGGGAGCTGAGGGCGGATCCGGCCGCACCACGCGCCTGCCACCCCCTTGCAGGGCTGAAAGGATTGGGGAGTTCCAGCAAGGCTGAGGGAACTGGGCGCTGCCATCTTGTGGCTATGGGCATCGCCATCTTTGCGACGGAGTGACGGTCAATTTGCATATTCCCTCTTTATTAGATAGGATATTCTATCTAAGAAAAGTATATTTATTTAATTTTAATATTATTTTGTTTTAATTAACAGAAGTTATGCTGTTTTGAATTTGTAGAAGTGGTTAAATTTTTTCAGTAAAGTCACTTGGAGTTGGATTATTGTATATAATATTCATAGTAGTAACAATAACTGGAAAATATCATATTTTGCAGGTGTTCTTATAGTCAATAGTGCTAATATCCATGTTAATTGAGAGATAAATATAAAGGAGCCAATCAGTCAGCTACAGAATCAGCTGTAAACAGCTTTCCCACAGAGATTCAGGATGTTGTTCCCAAGAAAAGGCACAGTTACATGACCTCAGATTAGTTTCTTCCTTATTATTTGATTTTTTGAATAGATTGTTCTTTGTTCTCAAAGTAAAAGGGTGATACATTCTAATATTGCTGCAGCATTTAAAGTTAGATAAGAGCTTATTTAGCAGGGCATAAGATCACCATAAGCCTCTTGTCAGTTTCCACTGAATTCATACATATTAAAAAGGACTCAAAGAAAAATAACCAAGAGGCAAGATAATGAGCCTTTCAAAGCAAATGCTTAATGCAGCTCCACTTTGGCATTAATCATACTGTATGTGAGTGAGGGTCAAAGCAGCTGATGTCAATAGAGAGGATTTTGGTAAAGGCAGAAGGAAAAACTAAGCTAGTGATTTCCGACAGATTGGAATTTAAAAAGTGAAACATAAGGTCACAAAATCAGATTCAGTTTTTAGAAGCACAGTGGGCAAGTTTTAATGACTTCTCAGCAGAGATTTTTAAGAGAGTCACTCAAATTTAAACCATCCAGACAAACTAAACTTTTTTCTTTAATCAACAGAAAAAAAAGGTGTAATATTCCAAAGATTAAATGACATTATACATTGCTTTTATTGAGGTAATGCCACTACTTTGGATTATTAAAGTAGTTTCTTCTAAAAAGGGATTTAAAATCTGTACAGGTTTTATTCAGCATAATTATCACAGATGAGCAATATGCATATATGTGTGCATATATAATTTAAAATAAGTATTTATAAGATAATTTACATAATAAAATATAGATACTTTTCATATTTATAAGGCTTTTAAAATATTTCTGTAAATGCTATACCCTGAGCTTACTAAACCCTTTTGACAAATTCTGAGAGGCAATGAAGTCTTTTCAAACTCCATCAACTTCATCAAACCATTCACACTCTACACAAAATAAAAAACAAGGAGGAAGACAAGGAGCAGTAAAAGGAGGAGGAGGAGGAGGAGGAGGAGGAGGAGGAGGAGGAGGAGGAGGAAGAGGAAGAGGAGAAAGAGGAGGAGGAAGAAGAGAAGGAGGAGGAGAAGGAGGAGGAGGAGGAGGAAGAGGAGGAGGAGGAGGAGGAGGAGGAGGAGGAAGAGGAGGAGGAGGAGGAGGAGGAGGAGGAGGAGGAGTAGAGGAGGAGGAGGAGAACAGAAACAGGAACACAAAATCTTGTGTATAATACAAAATAGTTACTTGTCAATTCTCTTGCTCAAGTATTAAACAAGTTTTATTTTTCTCAGGATTTCTTTTCAGATATATTTACTATTATTTAATTTGGTTGTTTACTGGAAGTTTACTTGGCAAGGTATCTTCCAAAGACTAGTGAGGGCTCAAAGATTATAAAATGTATATGGTCTTTGCTTCATGGGTTTTACATTCTAATATGGCTTTTTATAAGTAGTCATGAATTTGGACAATATTGGCATCTAGAATAAAATCATACCTATACAAATGGCTACTTAAGGGTTAAAGCCATAGTTCTTTGCTGAAATAACCCTTAGATGCCCTGGTCCTTCTTCTTTAGACTGTGAACATATTTATCTATATATTCATACATAGTATTTCTTGAAAATAAATGTAATTGGATTTATTGATAATGTCATGTGCTTGAATAATTGTAGGCACTATTATATATTTATTTATTGTTTTATTCTAGTAAGCTAATGTTGCAGTCTTTATATTCACAATGCCACCAATTAGTCCACACAGCATCTAGGGTTTTTGTAGTCTTCTATTGGACTTTCTGTCCATAGTCATCCCTAACTTCTCAGCAATCTCAGGTTCACAATCCAGCTTTTGAGATTTCCACATGATAGGACCCTTAGCCACATTTCTAGCCTCAGTTATTTGCTTTTATATTTTTAGTGCATAATTCTTTATATGGCAGTATTTATTAGGTGAAGTAATTCATAAAGAATAAAAAGATGCCTTACTCTACTTTATGAATATCTAGAGTTTTCAAATAATGTTAATGAAAGATCCATTTTTCTCTTGTTACAGAATTATACAAAATTATTATAAAATAAAATAATATTTAAATATATTTTGTATTTCTTGGAACATAGGAAGGACTTCGTAGTGTACAAAATCCTCACAGTACTTTTGAAAATTAGGCACATTATGACTAAGTATTCTAATTTATAGAGGGGAAACTTTATGATAGATAAAGGGCTTTTCCCAAAATTCCTCCCCCAGTAAATGATTAACTAGTAATGGATCGCAGAACTCCTGACCACAAATCCTTCATCTTTTTCTATGAAAGCTAGGGTGAACATATGTCCCAATTTTTCCAGAAAAGTCTCACTTTAATGCCTGGTATCCTGGATTGATCATTAATTGTGCTCTCTTTCACTCTCAGTAGTGTCAATAAATTATAAGGTCATCATAACTGTAGCTCACAGTGAGAAATAAGAAAAAAAATATAAAATATATCAAAGATGTTGTTTTTATGCCATTGTTATTCAGATCATATTAACTTATGACCACACAGCATTAGGCTGTGTTTCTTCTATAAATTAAAATGATCTAACAATTTCCTCTTTTAAATAAGTCATGGGATAGAATGCTTACCATGTAAATATTTATTATTACTATGATATAATTCCTAACTATTTATACTAGTGGCCTGTTGCATGAAGATTCGCACAATAGGCCTTCCTTCCCCTGGCTGCCAGCACCGGTTTTCCTCTGGCACCCGGGACCTAGGCCTTTGGTCTGGCCATAGCAGCGAGGCTTGGCTTCTCTGCTCCGGCTGCTCCCAACCCCTCCTTTTTTTTCCAGCTCCTTGAGTGGAGGCTAGGGCTGGCTGGAAGCCTGGGTTGCCCCCAGCGACCCAGGCCCCCAGCCACTCCTTGAGCGGAGTACAGGGCCAGCGGAAAGCTTGGCTTCCTCCATCACCGGGAGCAACCCAAGCCTCCTGCTCACTCCTGCTTCGTGGCCGCCACCATCTTCAGTCATCTTCAGTCTTTGCTTCAAGCCTGCGTATGCAAATTAGCTGCCATCTTTGTTGGGTTAATTTGCATAGTGGCTCTGATTGGCTGGTGGGTGTAGAGGGGTGATGGAGTGACGGTTAATTTGCATGTTTCTGTTTTATTAGTGTAGATATTATTTGAAACTACTGAATAATAGATGAGCATTTCTAAAAGTTGTCTAAACAATTTTAAGATGTTAAAATACATAAAAATAGAACCATAATAGATCTGAACTAGTCAAGTTTGACGTGCAAGCCAGCAGCTGTGATGGAGAAACTGACTCTTGTTTTGTTAACAACTGAGTCAGGTTGAGTAAGACAGGCTCCTTCTATTCAAGCAAAATACAAGTTTGATTAGAAGAACACAAAATGGAAATTAGGCTGTGTTTCTTCTATAAATTAATAATAACTGACCACCAAACTAGCATTTTTCAAGTTTTTTTTGGATCAGATAACTTTAAAACTGGTGGTCTGAAAGCTGAGTGTATTTTGACAGATGCTCATTTTCTTTTGTAGTTCATGGATTTATCTACAGAAATGAACTCTCAACATTAATAATCTTGACCCTTTTGTCCAGTTTCAAAAATCTATGCTGTTTAGAAATCTGTAATTATAGTTACTGTTCTACAGCAAATAGCAGACTGCTTTAATGCTTCTCAATAGCTTTCAAAGCAGTTATCTTAAAAATGTTATTTCTAAATGTGAAAAGATTTGACAAAGGTTAAGATCTGTTCAGATTTATCAAGCCCAAATTATGTACATAATATATATGTGAGATATAAGATGTGTGTCTGTGAATGTATATGAATATGTGTGTAAAGGGCACATGAGCCTACCAAAGAACGTGGAGAAAATTGCTTCTGACAATCCTATTATGAAAAGCACAGGAAAGGAATGGAAAATCTATCAACATGCCTATTTAAAAAATCATTTAAGTAAGTCTGGTTTGGAACAAGACACTAATATAACTATTTTATATCATTCCAAATAACTAATTTGATGAAAAAAGTATACATCTATATAAATAAGTTTATTGGATGTTAAAACTGGAAATATTTCAAAGAGAATATAAGAAACATAGATCCATGCAGCATCACTTCACTTAATGTGACTGAAGTGAAAATCAATAGTGAGCTATTTGAATACAATTTTACAGCTTTGATTCCTTCAACTGTTATTGGAGATTCTACCATATGTAATACTGTAATCCTCCTTGATTAGTTGTGTTCTTAAAATTAGTGTATATTCTTCACTGTGCTGAAGTCCATTTAGAAAACTCAGTGAAAAGTTTGGTAAAAGTTATTTTAAAATTTTTATCTCATTCTCTGATTTTCATTACATTAGATTTTCTATCCAGAGAGGTCATTACAGTTTGAGGGAAATGCTTGACAACATAGTGAGTGAGGCAAAATATTTCAGATGATGAAAAATATTTTTTATGGCTACTGCAATCAGCTTTACTTCATTTTTATTATATTTGATCATTATGGCCCAATTATTCACTAATAATTTTGTAGGTAGCCAAAAAATGTAACTTTCACTAAAATCTTTCAGCAGGACACTCTTCATGTGCAGGGTGTGCACAAAGCTCTTTTTCATGTGCTCTGAGTATTAATTTTACAGTGTTATTTTTTGTAATTGCCAATATAAAACAGAACCTCACTAGTGATAAGAAAGAGGTTATAATTGCTCAAAATTAAGCATCAGAATTTGCATATGCTATGCCCTCATCAAAAAGTCCTTGCTTTGGAAAGCAGACACAGAGGGATAGACTTGTTTAGTTGGCTTTAGTGTTATCTTGGTTCCCTGGATATGCTTCTCCACAGACCTGTGCCCCTTGCACTTACTCACTGAGGCTTGCACACGGATTTGTAGTGCTGAATCACTACTAAGAAACTCAGTTTCCTCCATCATTGGTCTATTTTTGATACGTGTTGCCAAAGGTAAAAGTTCCCAATTTTTCAAATATCTTGAATTATATTTAAGCCTGGGATTTAACTCTATTGAAAAAATGACTTTCAGATATATTTCTGTTTTTCTCATATTTAGCTCCTTTAACAGGTAATCAAGGGTAGCTAGTTGTGCTTTCTTTTATATATTATTTTACAGAAATTTTTACAGCATGCTTAAATTATTAGCAGTTTCATTCTTTTAACTATGTAAAAAGCCAAACATCTAAAAGAAAACTAACCAAACAACTCTCATTTTTAAAAAGCTATTTTAACTATTTTTGGTTCTCACATTTCCCTGTTAATTTTAGAATCAGCATGTCAAAGTCTATAAAAATGCCAACTGAAAATTTCTGGGAATTGCATTGAATTTATATATCATTTGGTTAAGGAATGTGGGGAATTTACATCTTAGGATATCAAGACTTTTGATAAATACAGTATATATCTCCATTATTAATGTATTTAATTTGTCTCAGGAATGCTTTTTAGTTTCAGTGTCTAGGTCTTACATAGATTTTGTTACAGTTATCTATAAGTAATTTGAAAAGCAGAGATGGAAAAGACGAGGAGGAGAAAGCATACTTTTTGGAATGAAGACTTGTGTACAGGCAGAATAGATGATCAAGCAACAACATAAAGGAGTTAATACAGGAGGGAGCAGTTCTGGTAATATATAAGGAATTTGAGGGAACCAACAAGACTTCAGTAAGGGTGGAGGCAAGGCTGACTACAGAACAAGTAATGATGGGTTTCCATGATTGTGTAGAATAGGAAATGTTTTCTAGGGACATAATGAGGTCGACAAAAATGATAAGCAACAAAGGAGACTAGTGAGAGGAATTGAATTCCAAAAGTAGATTTGCCTCTAAAAAAAAAAAAAATACAGTATACATAAATATTACATAGCTTACATAATGTTACTTTGACTTCTCCAACTGTAAAATTTTCTAAAGGTACCTATCTGTTCAAAATGATTTTATGTGTTCTAATGAATTCAGGGTAGACTCTTAATGAATTATAGTGAACCTTACTGAAAGTGGTGAGTGCTTCAGGACTTTGAAAAATAACAGGCTACTCTAGAACCATGTATATCCAGGACCATCACTATCCTATATAATAAAAGGCTAATATGCAAATTGACCAAATGGCAGAATGACCAGTCGCTATGATGCCCACTGACCACCAGGTGGCAGACGCTCAATGCAGGAGCTGCTCCCTGGTGGTCAGTGCACTCCCCCAGGGGGAGTGGGCCTAAGCCGTCAGATATCCCCTGAGGACTCCCAGACTGTGAGAGGGTGCAGGCCAGGCTGAGGGACCCCCCTGAGTTCACAAATTTTGTGCACCAGGCCTCTAGTTGTAATATAAAATAATTATTATGAAGTATTGCATTATACATAATATTTTTATATTGGCATTTTTATATACATGCACGTGTGAATTATACATATGTACATAGTTATAACTAAATAATTCACAAGAACTAATTCCTACTATAAATTACAGAAGAGAAGGTTTAGATGATATTATCCTATATAATCCTATATAATAAAATCATAATATGCAAATCGACCAAACGGCCAAACAGCGGAATGACCATCTGGACAACCATCTGGGACCATGCTGACACCCACTGGTGCCAGGCCAGCCAAGGCGGGTGAGATGTAATTGGTGGGGGGCCTGGCCATCAACCCATGATCGCCTGCAGAGGTAGGCCCAGACCACCAACAGGCAGGCTGTAGTAGGTGGGTGGGGCCTCCATCTGCAAGGGAAGCCTGAGTCCCGGGTGCTGGAGGGAAGCTGGTGCTGGCAGCCGGGAGAAGGAAGACCTACTCTTGCACGAATTTCGTGCATTGGGACTCTAGTTTAAAACTAATTCCACAAAGGATTATTTGTTTAAATTGATTGAAATAAATTAGCCTAGAAAGTTATTTTGAAAAATGTACATCTAATCAGATATTACATCAGTTTTTGTTTTTGAAATTTTTGGTCACGTAGATATTTACTCCATGTTCTCTTAACACAAAAAATGAGGTAGATGGGTTAAAATTGACTGGGGAATTCATATGCATATATGCATAACACATGGTCAAAGGCAATAGTGTGGTGAAGACCTAGGAGGGGGTTTGCAGGGATGGCGGGGGACACAAAGGGACATCTGTAATACATTCAACAATGAAGATAAATTTTAGAAAATGATAAAGAATTGGGAGATGGAACTAACAAACCATTTTTTAAAAAAGTATTTCAGTACCATGGGCTTACTTTTGTTTACCCTTTTATGAACAGTGCCCCACTTCATTATAATGGTTATTTCTGGCAGAGCTTGTATATGCACTCTCAAGTTTATTTGGTCTCCGCTTGCATTTGTTTGTATATAAAAGATTGTGTACATCTTCAGAAACTGTAGTTCTATAATTGTATACTATTGCTGTTTCTAGCTTAGATCGATGTGATTTAAAAAAAATAAAGCTCTTCATTCATCTACACTTCACTCTCTTTGAAATGCCTTCAACAGACACTGTTAAAGAGCAGAAACTTCCATGATTGAGCATCGACCCATGATGTCTCTGGTCAGGGCACATGCCTAAGTTGCAGTCCTGATCCCCAGTAGGGGGCATGCGGGAGGCAGCTGATTGATGTTTCTCTCTCATTGATGTGTTTCTATCCTTCTCCCTTCCTCTCTTTCTAAAACCAATTAAAAAATACTTTAAAAAAGAGGAGAAAATTCTCTTTTCCTATTGGCAGCAATAAAGAGATTGATATAGACTTCAGGCCTTTCAGTGGAAGGCAATGACTTCCAGATTAACTACTACCTAAAGCATCTTATTGAGAAAAATTCATAAATCTCTACTTTACTTCTCTGAATTTTTCTGTATAACTTCCAAGTGTCTGCCGTGTATGGGTTACATGTACACATTCAAGAAGACTGTATATGATTTTAGGTAGGAAGTTGTATGACTGTGTATCAGATACCTAGTTAAATAGGCATAGGAAAATTTACTAAAAATCATTATTTTATTTAGGATACTTTGGAAATTATGAAATGTAAGAGCAGACATGTGTGCATATTTGATTACTTCACTTGTGTGCAATAAATAGCTATAGCTTTATTGTAAGTTAAGCTATATATATTTTTTAAATGGCAATGTACTAGGAAATATTTGAAAGAAAAGTTAATTTTTAATTAATTATTTTAGTAATAATGGAACGTGTATTCTAAAAGTAACTACCAATACTTTAAAAATTCCATGAGGCATTCTAATGGCATTTTATTTCCTTTGAAATAAATGTTCAAACATTGTGGGTTTCTTTCCTGTAAAATTATTTTAAGGAATAGTTTTCAGTGTGCTATATGCCTCAACTTTTTAAGGCATATAATTAATTTTGCCGTGGCTTCATTCACATAGATATTTAACTGGTGGCATTTGCTTAGGCAAATTAGTTGGTTGTACTAGCAGGTCTTATACCTTTATCAAGTCAAAAAGATGTTATCAGCCAAAATTTAGGGCTGAAGTCAGTCAAACTGCTATCTAGAAACTTGTCTTTACCATCTGGTTTGATGCCTTCTTGGCATCTTTTTGATGGATGGTGGAACAGGAAATTCTCCATCAGCAAAGGTAGCATTCCTCAACATCTGCAAATTCATTAGGATCAGCAACAGGCTCCTGGTGAAGTAGTGTGACGTCCACCTCAGCAAATGCTGGGCTGATGCTAACGGGAAAGAGCTGCCTCTTCCTGTGGCAACTGCTCTTTTTGGGCAAACACTAACATTCTTACTCAGAGCCTGCATTTCATCCTGGGACTGAAACACCTCTGTGCCACCCTGGAAATGGATGCTGTCACATTTCATATAGGCATTTATTCTTCGGCTTTCCTAACTGTGTGAGGGGCACTGGTTCTCTGTGTCAACTGTGGTAGTTGTTACCTGTCAACCAGTTTGGGAATGAATATGAGGTACATGCCACACATACTCCCACCTAAACCAGTGCATAGCTCTCTCCTAAATTATCCTCAAACTGTTCATTGTTATTCTTCTTCATTGTCTTTTTAAATCATTTAATTGCTTCTAGATCTATTATGAAATGTCTTCATGGTTGTGTTTTTCACACTTTATTCAGTGTTTTATATCACTTTTTTCTTGATACCTCAACTGAAACATCCAATTTCACTTCATGTTACTACACAGGTGTTAAAAAGATTGCAGACAGATTTAGTTTAGATATAACTATTTGTCTATAAAATAAATGGAAACAGAATAAATAAAAAACCTCTAAAGTTAAAAAGGACTATGTGTACTAATACTATAGATTATATCCAGCATGAATGACATTCCACAAAGGGAATGCCTCAGGACACCACCTTTGATAATGTGATTGCTAAAAAATATTCACAGAGCTTTCATTTTGGAAATAATTTTAGAACACACTTACATGCACAAATATCAACCAGCTCCTTTACTTTATAGCTATCTCTGCCTTTACAACAACAACAATAATAGTGTATGGCTTAAATATACATTTTTTACTCCAAATACTTTGATTTAATTTCAAATGCAAATTGTCCCTAATAGGATATAAAAGAGTTAATAATGAGAGTATTTAAAAAGATATAGTATAGCCCAGCCAGTGTGGCTGGTATGCACCAAGAGGTCGCTGGTTAGATGCCTGGCCAGGGCACATGTCAGGGTTGCAGCCTTCATCCCCAGTAGGAGAGGTGCACGAGGTACCCTATCCATGTTTCTCTCTCATTAATATTTCTCTCTCTTTCTCTCTTCCCCACCTTCCTCTTCTGAAATAAATAAAAACATATTTCAAGTAAGTAAAATAAAAGGATATATTATCGTCAATAATGGGATAAGTTTGCATGGTGAGAGAGGATTAGTAGAATTAGTTGGGTGATCACATTGGAAGGTATAAAAATATTAAATCACTATACTATATACCTGAAACTAATATAACTAATATTCTAAACCAATTATTATTCATTTTAAAAAGATATAGTGTAACATCTGAAGGCAATTCTTAAAAACATTTAAAATGCAAGCAAATTTTAAATTAAGTGACTACTTTGAAGGTACAACAGACATTTGGATGTATTGATTTGACACTGTCCATATAAAAAGAAGTTATTGTTTATTTTCTCTTTATAGAGTACTATGTGCCTTCTGGAAATGGTCACAATCAGTTTTATGGGAAGTAAAAATTTAACAAATACATTCTAGAGAAAAAGACTAATGCTTTTTATGAAAAACCTCTTTTTGTGGCAGGATAGAAAATCTAGCTGTAAAAATAATGACTAAACAGTAAAAGTTCAAATAATATTGCATTGTATCTTAGATATTTTTGGTTATTATTACTTCCACAGGTACTAAGTTTCAAAGTAAAGTACTTTGTTTTCCTAGAATACTTAAATGCAAAATTATTATTACATATAAATACTGAAGGTAAATTAGAGCCTTATTTTTACTTTCTCTGATAGTAATTAAATAGATGAAATGATTCTCTCAAAAGTTGAATAATTATGTATATCCTATCTAATAATAGACAAACATGGTAATTAACCGTACCTCCTATATGCTTCCCATTGGTTAATCAGGGTGATATGCAAATTAACTGCCAACAAAGATGGCGGTTAATTTGCATACATAGGCACAATGATGGGAGATGAAAGGGGAAGGATGGAAGAAGCCGCCTGCTGGTGACGGAACCCAGTGACAGCCAAGAGCCGGAGAACTGGGCTGCCTTTGTGATCGGAGAAGCCAGGCCGCCTTTGCCGGCCCTGGGCCAGTAATTGGAGAAGCCGGGTGGGGCAGGGAAGAGGGGATGTCTGCCTCTTCCCTGCCCCTCCGGGCTTCTCAGATCACAGATCACCAGTGATCAGAGAACACCCAGAGGCGGGGCCAGAGGCCAGGCTGCATCCCTGCCTGGGGACGTGATCTGGTCCCTGGGCGACACAGCCAGGCCCCAGAAGGAGACCCAGGGGCCAGGGCTGTGTCACCGGTCTCGGGGGCACAGCCAGGCCCCAGAAGGAGACCCAGGGGCCAGGGCTGTGTCACTGCTGGGGCACGCGATCCGGTCCCGGGGGTGACGCAGCCAGGCCCCAGAAGGAGACCCAGGGGCCTCCCAAGCAGAGAGTCTCCATGGTCAGACTGCGTGGTGTCGGGACAGGAATAAAGATGGAGGTGACTCAGATGCCTGTCCAGCGGCAAGCAGGGCCTTTCAGCGGGGACTCGGGGTGGGGGTGGGGCGAGGAAAGCTAGTGGGAAATAGAGAACTACAACTCCCAGGAGGCTTAGCAGCCGGAGCCTGTGTGCCTGGCCATGAAATTGGATGGGGCGAGTCGTTTTGCACTTTAAGAGGCTTGCAAGGTTGGAAGTTCTGCCGGGAGCCAGGGAGAAATGGAGCTGGAGCAGAGAGAGGGGTCCATGGCAGCCGTGGGCTTTGAGGAGTTCTTAGCACCTCCCTGCTCAGAGCTGGCGCTGCCTCCACTGTTCAGTGGTCACATCCTGGAGAGCAAGCTTGAGACCGAAGTGGAGTTCGTGTCTAGGGGTCTGGACAGCTCCAGCCTCCAGGAGTGAGGTGAAGAGGAGGAGGCAGACCAAGGCCAGCGGCCGCGGTGCCAACGGGAACTCAATCGCAGGAAGTACTAGGTGCTGGGTCGGCGCTGCAGAGAGATCGAGCAGGTGAACGAGCAGGTCCTGAACAGGCTCCATCAGGTACAGAGGATAACACGGAGACTCCAGCAGGAACGGAGGTTCCTCATGAGGGTGCTGGACTCCTACAGTGACGACTATTGGGCCAGCCAGTTCACCATCTTACTGGAGGACGAGGGCAGCCAGGGCACAGATGCCCCCACCCGAGGCAACGCTGAGAATGAGCCACCGGAGAAAGAGGGGCTGTCCCTGCCCAGGAGGACACCAGCACCTGCAGAAGCCAGCAGCCCGGCCTCTGGTGAGGGCCCAGTGGTTGGAAGAGGCAGCGAGTGCCACGGGAAGGGTGCTGGGCAGGAGTCCTGCTGACTCCGGAGCTGGCCCCCGTGCAGATAAAGGTGGAGGAAGACTTTGGCTTCAAAGTGGTCGAGGCTCTGGACTCAAGTTGGGTTTCTTGGGGGCCAGACAAGCTGCTGCCCTACCCCACCCTAGCCAGCTCCCCCTTTGACTGACCCCCCAATAAACGGACCCCATGCTCTCCTTGGCAAAAAAAAAAGCTTATAGAGGCATGCTTATAGGATCAAATAGTTTAAATATAGATGTAACAGGACAATAAAAAGAGAACCTGGCTATGATGATCACCTGAATGCTGCCTCTGTGTCATTCCTTCTTCGCCAACTCCGTCCACCCCTTTGGGAACCTCTGGACCTGCTGGGGCTGGACCCCAACATTCCTCTTATAAGGACTTCAGTGAGATGGGCTAAGAGTCACACTGGAACTGCCTCAATTTAATGTAATCCCCTCTTTAAAGATCTTATCTCCATATACAGGTACATTCTGAGGTTCTGGGGATTAGGATTTTAACATACATTTTGTTGATTACCCAAATCAGCCCTTAACAACCAGCATGTTTCAGAAAGTAGATTCCTACAGGGTTATTTACCAAACATTCAGAAGTATTTTTAAAAGAGCTAAGCCCCTCGCCCACCGCGCGGGCCCCTCCCGGAGAAGAGCGAAAGCCTGGGTTCCGGGCACCAGAGGAAAACTGGTGCCAGCAGCCAGGGGAAGCGGCCCCCAAGGGGCCCCAGATTGCGAGAGGGCACAGGCCAGGCTGAGGGACCCACCCGAGTGCGCAAATTTTTATGCACCGGGCCTCTAGTATTATATATAAAAAGTTATGTTTACTGAACTTTGTTTCTCTTCAGATATTTTATATTATTTATACTTCAAATTTCACTAATGCTATTAATTAACTTTCATTTAGTTAATTGCTAGTTTATGTTTTTAATACTCATTAATGAAAGTGGAAGTGATGACCTGGAATTTTACTCTTTTGTCTTTTTAGAGATTTCTTGACATTTTTATTCACATTTCTGTGTTAGGTTTAATATTTTCATTTTGCATCATATTTTCAGTTGCTGTCTCTTTTATTGAACTAAATTCATCCATATCTAATTTCATGCATTTTTAGTTGCAGATGAGTTACCATGCTTATGTATTGAGAAGGTTGAATTATGGTTGTAATTTTTAAAGTGACCTTGAAACTTCAACTCAATCCAAAAAGGATTTCCAATTTTAAAAAGTTGCTTTTGTGAGTATGAGTCAGTTTGTGTGTTTTTTGTTTTGTTTTGTTTTTAATATATTTTTATTGATTTCAGAGAGGAAGGGAGAGGGAGAGATAGAAACATCAATGATGAGAGAGAAACATTGATTAGCTGCCTCCTGCTTGTCCCTTACTAGGGATTGAGTCTGCAACCCAGGCATGTGCTCTGAACTGGATTTGATGCTCTATCCACTGAGCAAAAACTGGCTAGGACCAGTTTTTGTTTTCTTCATTTGTTTCAACCACAATATGGCCAGGCTGATGCCAACACATTTAAAGATTAAAAGCTATGGATATAAATATATCAGAAAATGTTCTTGGTTTTTACAAGTATAGATAGATTTAAATATTTATCCAAGCAATCTACATTGTTTTTAAGTTTGTTGATATTATATGACATAAATATACATTCAAGCTTGAATATTTCCTTCAGCAATTCCATAATAACTTTATGTATAATTTATAGATAATACCTCTCAGAATACTTTTCCTTTTTAGTTTTTATAATTAACTGTATTTTATTTTCATTTTAAATGACTCCTTTTACTATAATTTGACAAATCACTTATGTACAATTAACTAGGTAACATTCCAAAATAAACTCCATAAGCAAAATATGCACTTTGTTCAATGAACTAGAAGGAAGATAGATAGGTTTTTCAGTTTAATAGTTGTTCCTTATTCTAAAATTTGATAACACTGGCTGGTTAAATAGAAAAATACACTCACATTCACATGCACATACATATTTCCTGTAACTATACTTTGGAAGTCTGGTTTATTCATTTGCTTTTTAAAAATTTTTAAATATACTGCTGTGTATTCGGTAATCCACTCTAAAAATATGAGCAACTATCTGAAATAGAAGTTGAAAGTTCTATGGATTATATAGAAGGTTATTTGTGATTAAAGAGAGTTGGAGGATTGACCTATTTAGAAAACAACATAGGTCTCGTATAAAAAGCTTGATAGACTTAATCTACTCTTCCTGAGTGACCGTGTCTGTGGAGAAAGAGGTCTGGCACCGGCATCCCTATTACGGAACGTACTGAACAAAAGTAAAGCTTAAGCTTCTGCAAGCAGACATAAAATGGAATGAGACAATCAGACCCTTTATCCACCCAATGTGGGGCTCTAACTCAAAGATGGGAGTTATAAAAAAATAAAATAGAAAATAGTTAGGTACCAAATTGACTACCTTGATAGAAGAGAAGAAAATTAATTACCAATATGATTGAGACAGTACATAAAAGATAACTCAAACGTCTATACTAAATTGTAATGATTATTACATACTAGGAAGTGATGAATACTAATTAGAGGGATAGCTACATATGACTTTGCTATTTCTACTCTAAGTATATACAGAAGCTTCTAGTAGAGTTTTGTGTCAAATAAAGGATGAGGTCATGTGGAAAGTAATTTTAGTTAAATACATAATTGTTAAGGTTAGAATACATGCAGGTTGTTTCTCCCACTGCCTTTGATGGAGGACAGTATACAGTAATAAAATCATATCACTGTCTTATCTATTCTTATTAGCACTGCCACCTGGAAGGAACCACATGCTGCCAAATGGTAGATACTTATTTGTGTTTGTGTATGTTGGCCTGGGATTTGGATCATTTTTAGCCTCTATGTGTTTAAAATATTCTTCCTACATTTCCTCATGGGTTTAAGTGGGAGATGAACAGGTTGTCAGCATATCACACATGTACTCATATACTCAAACTATTCTTATCACACTCATAAGATTAAATTTAGCTTTATTGAGGAATCACTTAACACATGCTTGAAATGATCATTTTTGGAAATTAACTTCAAAGGATGGTTCTTGAAAACTATTTAAATCAATCATACTATGCACAGCATTCTGTTTTTTCTCTTTTTTTGTATTTCTATTAGATTTTGTTGTTGTTGTTCTTTGGGTTTCATTACATATTTATTCTTCTGTGGAAGTATTTTGGGTGTTTCCTCTTAAATTTATTATTGTTTAATTAGTGAGCCAGAATCTATTGTCTTGCATCTATTTTGTTTCATTGTATAGTACTTACTTTAGAAAATATATTTTGGTTTATAACTAAATCATTGTCTTAAATAACACAAAAGACTAATTACAGAAAAACAATTTTAGCAAAATTGTGTATACTGTTATAAGTCACAGCAACTTGCTTTAGCATATAAATTAACAGTCTGCCTTAAACCTTGCATTGAGATGTTTAATTACCCTAAAATCTCACTTTTCTCACCTTTTTGATGGATTTCACGTAACCTATCCATCAGGGATATAAGAGTTTAAATAACACCGTGTACTTAAAGTGCTTAACACAGCATTTTGCACATAATAAGTTCTCAGTCAACAGTAGTTCTTTAAAAGCTTCTAAGAATATGTGTTATTTCTATTATCAGTAGCAATATTGACCCAAGTCTTCCTTTAATAAATTACAATGTTAGTGGAAATTATCCCATTATTTAAACATAGCTGCATAAAAATGAGATTTAATACATTTTCATGATTGATCTGAATATTTCCTTCAGCTATCTACACTAATAAAAGAGAAAGATGCAAATTGACTGTACCTTTGTGATGCCCACCAGCCAACCAGGAGTGAGTATGCAAATTAACCCAACAAAGATGGCGGGCTAATTTGCATACGCAGGCGCCGAGTGGCCGGGGGTGGGGCGGGTTGCCTGCGTTGTTGCCATGGCACCGCCCCAGCTGCTCCGGTCCTCTGGGCAGCATGGGAAGGCGGAAAGGCGGCTCCGGGCCGGAGCGAAGGTGGTGCCGGCAGCCAGGGGAAAGAAGGCCCCTTCTTGCATGTGTCTTCATACATCGGCCTCTAGTTCTATAAAAACTCTTTATGTATAGTTAATACATCTCAGAATTAATAATAAATATATTATTTCATTTTCTTGGGATGAATCTTCAGCTAAAAAGTTTTGATAATAACCTGGTCTTTCATAGCTAATTGCCTTTTATAATTTCATTAATGTACTCTGCTCATCTGTTGAAACATTTACAGAGTGCCTTTCTGCCAATACTCGTACTAGGTACAAAGATATATCTAACACTATGACTCAACAAGAGTCATAAAGAATACAGAAATGAACCAATAGAATGCATAATTAAAAACTGCCAAGATTGGGTATATGTACTATGAGGACATTGAACCTGTCTAGGGAAGCACAGGGAACATGCCAACTGAGTCTGCCTTATCAAGAAGAATTCATCAAAGCTCCATTAATGTTTCCTAATTATATCAATGGAGATACAATTGGGTTAACTGGCCAAATTGCTATGAAGGGGAGGATAGGAATGTATATCCTGTTAGAAAGAAGTTTGTTAAAGAAGAATAAGGAAGACATAGACAACTGAACTTTGCCTGTTAAAGTTTTGTAACCTGTGTTATTAATCCCCTTTCATCTTAGGAGTAACAGGGAGCTATATACGTCAGTTAATTAAGTATGGTTTGAAATGGCCCGGTTTGAGATTTAGAAAGACCATTTTGGGTGAAAGAAAGTTAACTAGAGGAAAGGAAGTTAAGATCTAAAAGACTTAAATATGCTTAAATGTTGTCAGGTAAAGGGAGTTTTGAGGGGGAAAAAAAGTATGTGGTGGAATCCAAACCATAAAATAAAGGACTCTCTATGGGATAAAGGGTACCAGACAGAAAGGGAAGAGAAGAGATTACAATATAAAAAGAGTTTTGCTATAAGGCTTTGGATTGGTCTTTGACTCTGTTCCCATACATGTTTTAATTTTTTTTCTGTGAAACAAAGGCAAGACCAGCTGTAAGTCATATCCTGAGGTTTGCATCATCTCTCAATAAAGTTTAGAAAACCTAGAACAGGTTCTGGCAAGGTGACAGACAATAATTTGTTCCGATAATTTGACCAGCAACACTGTGACTGATTTGAATCTTAAAGGAATGAGAACTACTTCCTCTGATTTTCTGTCATCCCACCTCTCATCAATTAGGTTACGCCTCAGCTGTCACACCATTTTATAATTCTTAGTTTACCTGTCACGCATTAGGAGACTTTAAGCTTTGTTAGGACAGGGGCATGATTCGTTTTTGGTTCATCTCTGCCTGTTCAGTGTCAGACATGGTCATTACACCAAGCTGGTGCTCCGTCAATATGGGAATGAAATAATGAGTGAGTAAGTGAGTAAGCAAGTGAAGCATCCATAGGATGAGCTGAGATTTAAAATAAGACTTCGCTGCCCCTGAGTCTCCCTTTGTGGAAAGGTCTCGGGTGATAAGCCATGCAGGTTAATGATGCTCTTTCAGCAAGGGCTCAAGATACTTTTGCGAACCTGGCTCAGTAGGGTTATTAGGTCAGGTTACAGGAAGGTAGGGGAGGAGAGGTAGGCTGTTTCCATATTCCCAAAAGTTATAAATAATACAAAAAATAAAGGCATAGGTGTAGGAATGCAGTGACTTATGTGGCAGTCCTAGCATAGAGTTACTATGTTTCTCCATTGATTGATTACATAAACTTGCAATATAAGTAAAATCTGTTTGTTAAAATCAATTTATGAATTTTCTCACTTATTCCTCATAACATTCCCCTGCAATTGGCAGGAAAACTTTTTATTTGATAGGGCCAAGAAATTGTGGCATATTCAAGGTTCTCCATTGACCAAATGAAATCAGGTTTTCTAATTTTATTTAAATTTGGCAAAATGACAATGAAATATATTGCTGATTACTATTATTTGTAACAGACACAAAACATTCAAGATATCTCATTTAAGGAATTAAATGTAGTGACTGGAGACTGTCAGTGATTTTATAGGGTGCAGGATGAACTAATACTGGTTCAACTCCCAAAAAAGGGTAACTGCTTTTTAACTGCACCAAAAAAGGGTAACTGTTTTTAAACTTGCTTCCCATCATATTATGTTCATTTATTTCTTGCCTCCCTCTTATTCCTTGCCTAACTCTCAGTAACACCAAGAAGAGCAATTCCCTCTGTTCCATTGCCCTTCCCTTCAGATATCCTGTTTTAAGAGTTTGCAGATGCTTTCAGATAAAACTGCCAGAATTATTCCAAGGACTGACAGGTTTGCTAACAACCAAATGTTTACAGATCACTGCACTAGCCTCAGCTCCACCTTTGCTATGAACCACATATGGCTTCAGTCCTGTTTTCCTGAATTAACTCTAATTTCCTAATGACCAAGGTCAGATGAGTCCAGATAGGGCTCAGCTGTTCTTACCTAGCACATATGTTCCAGTATTGTTGGTAATTTATTTACTGTAATAAAATATTAAAATGCAAATCTCAGCCAAATTCTCCTTTATCAACAGAGACCTTGGTATGGGCTTTTTTTCAATCCACATATTAGGAAATATTACCTGTGACTTTTTCATAACAAAATAAGAAAGATTATTATGGCATTTTAACAAAATATTGAAGTTAATGTTAGAAATAAAATTGGACATGTGGAATTCATTGAAAATGAATAATTTGAGTAAGTGCCAAATATGACCAAATATGAAAAATAATAAAAAATTACTTGCTTTTTAAAGATATTTCACCATATTTATTCTTTCACCAAATTTTAACTAATTTTACCAGACATTAGGTTTTAGGAGCTGAAACATTTTTTTCATTAATAGTTTTAGATAAAAAAAAAGTAAGTTTCTAATATAAAGTACTTTTTAGGTTTCTTCAAGATGCTTTGGGTATTGTACCACCTGCTTAACTTTATTAAAGAATCTGAGTTGCAGTCAAGATAATATTATATACTAGAGGCCTGGTGCATAAAATTCATGCACGAGGCGGGGGTGTCCCTCAGCCCGGCTTGCACCCTCCTCAATCTGGGACCCCTCACAATCTGGGACTGCTGGCTCCTAACCTCTTGCTTACCTGCCTCCCTGATTGCCCCTAATCGCTTCTTCCTGCCAGCCTGATCTCTCCCTAACCACTCCCCTGCTGGCCTGATTGATGCCTAACTGCTCCCCTGCTGGCCTGATCACCCCCAACTGCCCTTCCCTGCCAGCCATCTAGTGGTGGCCATCTTGTGATGATGTGAGGGTGACCATCTTGTGGTGGCCATCTTGTGGCTGCCATCTTGTGATGATATCACAGCAGCCATCTTGTGACAACGCCGTGTGACGCCACCTAGGCTTTTATTATATAGAACTAGTAGCCCAGTGCATGAAATTCGTGCACATTAAAAGGGAATTAATTGCCCTAACCGGTTTGGCTCAGTGGATAGAGCATCGGCCTGCAGACTCAAGGGTCCCGGGTTCGATTCTGGTCATGGGCATGTACCTTGGTTTCAGGCACATCCCCAGTGGGGAGTGTGCAGGAGGCAGCTGATTAATGTTTCTCTCTCATCGATGTTTCTAACTCTCTATCCCTCTCCCTTCCTCTCTGTAAAAAATCAATAAAATATATTTTTTTAAAAAGGGAATTAATTAGCAGAGATATTTTAATATTGCTATTTGCCCTTTCTCTATAATAGACGTGTGAGAGATGAAAGGAAATTAGTAAAATGTATATGAAAATAATATATAAATTTATTAATAAATAAACAGTAACAAAAGGATATAACAACAACAGAGGCATGATATAAAAATGACAAAAACATGATATGAAAACAACAAAAACATGATATAAAAACAACAGTGATGCAAGCAATGACTGATAAAGTGATTAAACTTATTCTAATATCTCCCTGTACACCACATTAAGAGTGAAAACACTTTCAGAGTGCTTGACTAATTTCCCTTGTGATGAAGTATTTAGAACTTTAACTTTAATGTCACATGCTCTTCAAACTCAAGAGAAAGCAACATATAACTGACCATGTGCGAAAACGGGTTCAGGTAGAAATATGCCTACTCTGCCTAGAGTTTGTCCTTGTGATTTATTAATAGTCATCACAAATGCTGGCATCACGGGAAACTGTCATCGAATGAATTAAATGGGAGGCCAGTGTCAGATGGGGACAAATTAATTCTTGGAGTCAGAACAGCCTCTCCCTCTGCAGATCCTGTTAATACTTCAGCTTCGATAATGTTAGGTCGTAATCTTTTGATAATAAATCTGGTACCATTACAAAGACCCCATTTACTATTGAGATTTCTCAATAGCATGATGATTGCACCCACTTTCAATTTTAATTTATGACATGGCATTCCTGAAGGAGTAATACTATTAAGAAATTTGATGTGAAAATTTTCCTTTTCAGCATCATCTGTGGAATCAATGGAATCATCACTCAAATATGTGTGAAAATCTCCATGGAGTATATCCAAAATTTCTTCATTTAATTTTCGAACATGCTCATTTTTGGACAAAGAATTGCACGTTTAGATATATTTTTAATATTATCTATAGATATACTATTTCCAAAGGTAGCTTCAATAATAGATCCAGTACAAATCATTTCACAAGAGATTTCAATAATATCCATTCCTAAATGAAAACTGCTATCAAGTTTGCCATCTCCAAGTTTTACTAACCATCCACTATAAGCAGAATCCTCTGATCTCATATTTGTTGTAAGAGACAACTTTCTGGAACATCCCCAAACACTGCAGTACTTTAAACTCGTATGTACTATGGCCGATCACATAGCATGCGGTACAATACTGAGACATTGTCAAAAATCTCCTCCAAGAAGGAGAACTTTCCCACCAAATACAACATTCAAATTTCTCTTAGTAATCTGTCTATGGCGTTTATAGCATGACTGGATGCCATGGTGCATTCATCAATAATGAGAAGTTGGGCCTTTTTAATAGTTTTAGCAACTTCACTGTTTATATTGAGTCTAGAAATTGAAGTTTCATTTAATGGAATCGGTAATTTATATTGGGAATGAAAGGTGCTTCCACCAAAAAGTAAATTTGCAGCAATTCCTATAGACGCTGTGGGTAAAACAGTACCACCATGACCTCTAATATAATGTATTAAAACTTTATACAGATGTGCAGGTGAATAGGATTCCTAGCTGCCAGACCCCTGACAGCAAGCTGGCCACCTGTGGATTCCTGTCAGGGTCCAGGGTGCAGGTAAATGGGGTTCCTGGCTGGCAGGCCACTGACAGCAAGCTATCCAACAGCAGATTCTGTGAGGAATGGGGCTGCCTCCTCCCTACTGTCAGGGTCTGGTTTGAAGGCCTGACTCAGTACTTCCATATTCTGCTCCAAGGGCAGGTTCCTGCCTGAAACCTCTCCCTGAGGGCAGGTTCCTGCCTGAAACCTCGCCCTCTGGGGAAACAACTGGGAGAGGACGCAGCCGTTTCCAAGACAACCCCTGCAGGACTAACTTCCTTCTGCTTGGTCATGCCTCTGGTTGTGATGTTACACCCAGGGTTTTTATATAAGTAGATAATAATCCATATTACAAAATAATTATTTTTGCTATTGATGTTTGTGGCTATGATATTTTAAGCAATATATATGTTGAAGATTTTCTGTCTCATTCATGGAATAAAGTTTCCTCTAGAATATATTTAAAATATTAATTTTAAATTCTTACTTCCAGAGGTCAGACAAATATGTTCTTTTCCTATCATATTTTTGGCTTTCTGACAGATTTATAAAAACAGGTCCAACGAGCACAGGATGGTTTCTGAAGTTTAATTTATACTTGACAGTATCAAAATGAATTGAGGTGAAGAATGTATTTGTATACTCAAGAAATTTAAGCCAAAGGTATTAAAAAAAAAGAATATGACATTGTATTTATAAAATATGTAGCTCCAGATAGGTGAAAGATCTATGCAAGCAGAATACTAGTAACCCTTTGTTTTATTAAATCTCATAAACTTCTCAAAGGGAATAGAAACAAAATTTCAAAACACTCTTCTTATAACATCTTAGAAGTTCTAAATCTCTCTTAAATGCTCAGGAAAAAAATGTTGCCTAAAACCAATACTTATGTGAGATCTGCAAAGAACTGAATAATTTAAGGTTGCAAACTTTATTTAGAGTTAAGGGGAAAAGTCTTTTTATTTTTAAAAAATATTTTTATTGATTTTAGGGAGAGAGGAGAAGGAAGTGGAATAGAGAGAAATATCAGTTGGTTGCCTCCCAGGAGTATTCCAATCAGAGATCGTACCCACAACCTAGGTATGTGCCCTGACGGAATCAAACCAGAGACCTTTCAGTGCACAGGATGATACTCAACCAACTGAGCCTCAGCAACCAGGGCTATCCTGAAGTTTTAAATCATTAGCTATATGTTTTAAATATTAAGGTATTTATACTAAATGTTCTTTTTAAAGCACAAAATCATTTAGCATCTGTGAATTTTAAAAAGCATTACATTTCTTATTCTTTGTAAGGTTATTCTTGAGAAGAATCTTTCTTTTTTCATTATTTTGTTGATGTTACATAGTCCAGGAAAAATGCTATTATAAAAATACATTGCCTTATGAACTGGTTTTATTTGTTTTGTGCTGATCTAGCAAAAATCAAATCAGCTTACAAGTCTCAGCATTTTGATACAATAAACAGTGCTAAACATTGACATCCTAAATCCATTCGCGGTAACATAGAAAGAAAATTGTCTTTAATGTGGGCACAACAGAAAAAAGAAGAAAAAGAAAAAAGAAAAGAAATTGTTTTGAGTATTCAGTGTGATGGGATTCAGTTGCATGAGGAAATAAGATGATTTTATTTAGAAAATTTTAAATATTCTATCCCTCTGTAGTGCTTTGACTTCCATATGCATTCCAAGCAATGTCTCTGAGATGTCATTTAATGTATTTCCTTTACATTACCTGTATAAATTACTATGTATGGCATAACTCTAAGGATGATATTTAGAAAGGCTTTACATTTTTTGCCAAAAAAGTAATTTTATTATATAAGTAACATTCTTCTATAAAACCATGATGTCACAAATCCTATCATCATTTTCCTCTTTATAAATCTACCTTCACTGGTAATTTTTTTCTTACCAGTGAAATTTCTCATCTGTGAAATTAAGAAGTAAAACAAGATGCTCTTTAATTTAATTTGCACTAATTTAATATTTATTTTACTTGACCACTCTATGTGAGCACCTTCTCTGTTATGCTCTAATTTGTCATTATCTCATTTCTCTCTTTACAGAGAATTATATTATTTCACTAGAGGCCTGGTGCACAAAGTTGTGCACCATTGAGGTTCCTTGGCATAGCCTGTGGGAATCCAGGAAGGAGTCGCTCCCACTCATGCCAGCCCCACTCATCCCAGTCAGCTGAGCGGGGCTCCCACTGTGGGAGCGCACTGAACACCAGGGGGCAGATTCTGCATTGAGCGTCTGCCCCCTGGTGGTCAGTGTGTGTCATAGCAACTGGTCGGCCGGTCACTTGGGCTTTTATATATATAGATGTTTAGCTTATTACCTAACTTTGATTTTTCATATTTCTCTTAAATAATACGTTTCTTCTGGAAAGACTTTGTAATCAATTTGGCAGCACAATGCACAGGGACAAGCTATATATCCCAAATTCTGAGTCATTGCTGGTTTTCTGCCTTGGTCCTCACTTTGCATATTTTAGCTCAGCAGCTTAGTTTCTGCCAATGGTTTTATCATACCCTTTAACAGTGATCAGTGCTATTTCATTGAATGAAACTAACCATAATAATAGGAGATTGAGCACAACATAGTACATGTGGTTCTCTCAACATGTCCTATCTTCCACCAACCAACTTTTGTTCACATTGCAACTTGATATGTCCTTTCTTCTAAGTTTACATATAATTTTCATACTCAACATATTTATATTTGATAATTATATTTGTTTTTATCTCTTTCCTGACATTAAATCCATTTTGATTCCTAATCTTTAACTTGTGCAGTTCCATTATCTTAGAGATCCTATAGTTTATTTTACTATGAAGACATTCAACAGTTTTCTGTTTTATTAAAAAGAAATCTATCTGAGTTTTCATAATTTCTCATTTCCTTACACAATAGATTAGTGTATAAATATAATTCTACATGAGTTTAATATAAATATTTTGAGTTCAGAAGTCAAGCCAAATTACAGTATTTTAAATCTTCTTTTATTCTACTTGTGACTCACCTTAGTAGAAACATTGATTGTTCTTTCTTTCTCAGGCATGTTAAATCCTTTTTTTTTTTTTTTTTACTGAAAATCCCCCATTGTTGTTTAAACATGTTCAAATCTCTTCAATCCTGAAAATCTTACTTAAACCAAAATATTATATGCCCTGCCCTATATCTCCTCTTCTTCAGTGACCTACTTTCTGATTTTTGTTTTCTCTTTTGGCAGTTACTGGTTTCATTTTACTTTCCCATTCTTTAATCTATTTCAATGTTATTTCTAAGTGCTTCACACCATTAAAGTAACTTTTGCTAAAATAACCAAGGAACTCTGTTGCCAAATCCAAAGATATTATTCTATTCTCATTGTATGCATTTTTTTTGGCAAATCACTACAGGTGACAACTTCCTCAGTGAATATTCTCTTGCCTTGATCTCTGCAGCACCACAGTTTGCAGATTCTATTCCTTAATCTAAACTTGATAATTCTTTTTTTAAATTTATATTTAATGTTGAAAATATTACAGATGTCCTTTTTTCCCCCCTATTGACCCTCACCTCAGCCTCCCCCACAGGCCTTCACTGCACTATTCTCTGTGTCCATGGGTTATGTATATGTGCATATAAGTTCTTTGGTTAATCTCTTCCTGCTCCCCACTCCCCTTTCCTCTGAGATTCTTCCTCAGTCTATTCCTGCTTCGATGTCTCTGGATCTATTTTGTTCATCAGTTTATTTAATTCATTAGAGTCCACATATGAGTGAGATCACGTGATACTTGCCTTTCTCTGACTGGCTTATTTCACTTAGCATAACACTGTCCAGGTCCTTCCATGCTGTCTCAAAGGGTAAGAGATCCTTCTCTTTTACTCTTTTTATGTCTCACTTGCAGGCTCAGTCTTCTCTGCCAGCCTTGACCCTAGAACTCCCCTTCCTCTATGACCATTTTCTCCTCCATCTGCTACTTTGTCTTCTGTATCCAGGAAGACTCCAAGATCTATATATTTTGTCTTAAATTTTCCACTGAACCTCAAACTTACATATCTAACTTCACATAACTGACCCATTTAGAAGATGTTCCTTAGGTATCTCTAACTTAATATATGTTATCTTTCCTCCCAAATACTTAACCTTCTTTCTGGTTGTTTCTCTCTCTCTCTCTCTCTCTCTCTCTCTCTCTCTCTCTCTCTCTCTCTCTCTCTCCATGACTCAAGTTTAATCAGAAAGCAAGGCATTAACCTAAATCTCTTCTTTACTTCCTATATTCCAATAATTACCAAGTGTTATCCATTACACACACACAAACACACACACACACACACACACACATCTTGGATACTTACATTTCTTTCTATTTCCCACATACTCTCCTAATACATATACTGTTTCTAACATAGACTATTGCTATGTACCCCTAATTACCTTCTTACATCTAACTTTGCCACTGTTGATCTCCATATAGCAGCCTCAGTGGTCTCACAATGCAAATGTGATTGTATCCCAAATCTGCTTCACACCTGCTTCCGCTTCTCACTGCTCCTATAAGAAAGGCAAATATCCATGATCTCCTTGCATGTTATATTTTTGCAACACCTGGAATCTGGACAATATCTATAATTGTTTCCAGCATATGTCAGGCATTGTATCAGAGTAATTCAATAAACATAATTTAAATAAAAAAGTGCCTTGGCCCTGTCAAAGCATAAGTTGCACTGGATAAATTTAAATAGGCATAGAAGACATTGATTGCTAATGTTTTTATAGCTAAAGCAAAGCAGCTAATTTAGGCAATGTATGACTTATACAGGTAAAAATAACTTTTTGTTCACTTTCTCATTCTCTGCTTGGTTTTGGCCACCCATGTTCTGATCTGTATTATCACTCCCACTAAAGATGTTACATTTTAAATTTTCAGTTGATGTGTGTACATTTTTCATCACAAAAATTTTTAGTGTTATCCTTTATTGAATTGTGTTTATCTCTTTTCAGTCACAGGTTTACTAAACCAAAAACTGCATCCAATTTTATTTTTGTTTACCTAAATAATTGTAATCTGCAGGTACACTATAATTTTGACTTTTTTGTATTTAATCCTCACTTAATGCAAATATTAGGGAAAATTTTCTTACCTTTGAAAGGAAGTGAACTTGTTCTAACTATTATGTTACTGATTATTAGGATTACAAGTTTGGGCTGCTGTTCGAGGTGTTTCAGCTGCTCTCTTTTAGAGTTTGAGCCATTGTCCTGTTAGCATGTTTCCGTTTCCCTGGAGAGTAAAGGTTTGCATTTCTTACTTCTCTTAGCCCTAATGCTATACTTGCTTTTATATAGCACTCACTTGCCTTTACTTTTTTCCTCCAGTAAAGTTAGGATTTCTCTTCCCATTTTATCATTGAAACAGTGAAAGAATTTTTATAAACATTGTTGTGCACATGCCTTTTTATGTTTTTATTAATGTTTAGAGAGAGGGATGAAGAGAGAGGAATAGAGAGATAGAAAAATAGATGAGAGAGAAACATCATGTATTGGTTGCGTCCCACATGCCCCCTTCTGGTGATCAAGCCCACAGCCCGGGCATGTGCCCTTACCAGGAGTCTAACCACAATCTCTTGGTTCCTGGGTTGATGCTCAACCACTCAACCACACTGGACGGGCTACACCTGCCTTTTAGTAGAAGTCATGGTAATATCACATGTATGACCTGGCCCATATAGGATTAAAAGTATGCTTATGCTATAAAAAGATTGCATATATATTTATTTGAAAATCATTTGGCTGTTTTAGCTTTTAATAACAGTGCAACCAGTATGATGAATATCTTATATTTGTAACTTCAGTATTGTAATATATAAGAATTAAACTATGGTAAGGGATTGACAGAAGAGCTTTTCATAAGAAGATACTAACCTTTTTCATGTTTATGTTGTACCAGTTCCTTCTGAATAAAGCCCATTTCTTTTCCTTAGTAGTGAAATCCTAGTAAAGCCCACTGAGAATTTGCAGTTGCATATAAAAACTATTCAATTTTTATTGGTCCAGAAATCTTTAGTTTGTTAATGCACCTAAATGATAGATTTTCTGTTGTCCAGAGGCAGGCTGTGTCTCAGTGGAAATGTAGTCATTCTTATTTGTAACATCCTTATTGGTAATGAATTACTCTCATCTCTTTAACCTGTATCTTTGAGTATCCTTGGAGGTTGACATGACATCTGTCTTATAGTCAACCAAATTGGGAAAAATAACCTCTTGAAGTTTTGCAGTGTCAATCGGTGTCCATTGTCTGTCTCTATCAAATTAATGTTACTGTAATGTTGAAAGACAAAATTATACACATGAGGCACTCATGTGAGATATAAGCACAAAAGACCCTCTTTATTAATCTTGTTTACTTTCCTTTTTATTACCTTCTGTGATTTTGTACTTGTGCATTTTTGTGCATTGGGACACAGTTGAAATATTTGTTAAATAAATCAGTACTATTCCTGGAAATATATGAGGAATTGCCATGAGAAAAATTTTATACAGATTTCGATTTTCTGTTTAGATGTTTCTATTATTAATAATACAATTAAAGGTAGTATGAGTAAAGTAAATATAGTCAGTCCATCTTAATATTGTAGGATCACATGGAAACTAAGGATTGTCTTTCTTATGTGTTTTATTTTCTCCCAGAAATCAAAAATCTCCACATATGACAAAATGTGGGCCTTTATGAGTAGCAGGAGGCAGTCAGTGCTCGTCAAAAGTAATGAAGAAGGAATCCAGCGAGTCCTCACCTCTGATTATGCTTTCCTAATGGAGTCAACAACCATCGAATTTGTTACCCAGCGGAATTGCAACCTGACACAGATTGGTGGCCTGATAGACTCCAAAGGTTATGGCGTTGGCACCCCCATGGGTATGTTTTATGTCAGCCACTTGTTCTTTGCTCATTAATCTCAGTTGCTGTGAGAAGGGGATAAAAATGGTGCCTCCATAGGACATTATGAATTTTGTTTTTAATGAATGCATCTTGCTACATTCTGTTACTGTGGAAAATCGGGAAGCAATTTAGACATCTGCTTCTGAATGGATAAGTAACTAAAGAAAGTTTTATTTCTACCAAAATGGTCAGTAGACATTTTTACTGAATCAATGTTGAAAAAATCCTACAGCATCCCCCTAAAAGTCCTTTTGAATCTGACATTTAAAAAAATGTTTTACAGATGAAATGAAGCTTTCGTAACTTTATTTTTTTTTCAAATTTGTGGCTTATGTGTGTGGTATTTGAGTTAGAAAGTTAATGAAAAGAATGAGCAACAAGTGGTTTAGTTGAATATTTTTTGTTTTGTTTAAGAGAAGATACATATAGTAAACTATTCCTGTAACATAGTTAGAATATTTGACATGCAGGATTAATTATTTTTAATATCCCCTTTCTTCCATATGACAAAATTATTTTTAATAATAATTATGAAATGAAATAAAATAAATTGCCAGAAAAGACAAAAACTAAAATTTTGTTTTATTGAACTTCATATCCATATACATATCCCATATACATATATATAAAGATATGTATAGAGAGAAAGGGAGAGGCAAAAGTATGTTTACAGTTGTAAGTACACCAAACAGAGTTTATTCTGGTGTTATAAATTATTAATTATTGTATTATTTTCTATATGAAATATAACAGGGCCTGCAGTCTTTGGGACCTAAGTTATTATTTGTTGAACAAATGAATTCTACATCAATACATATGATGGAATATCAAGATTTATAAACAGAAAAAATAACTTTTAGAGCTAGCCATCTTATATTATTAAGTGTGATGACCTCATTAAACTAACTTGAGTAATGCAGAGTAGTGAGAATTGAGTAAGATTTGGGGAGGATGTAAAAGGACTTTGAAGTATAGCACATATATTTTTCAGGAATAGTTACATAATAGAACTCATAATTTCCAAATTTCTAAAATAAGTAATTTTGACCTATACTTAATATAAAACTTTAAACTGGAGTTTCTTTATTTGCTTATTTTTTTTTTGTAAATACAATGTACCAGTGTACTATCTTGCTTTGAGGAAATGTTTGGTAAAGATAAATCAAAATAGTATATTATAAAAATCTCAAAATCCAACTGAGATGTTTCAGATATGAGAACTATTTTAAAAAGAAAAATAATAGTTGAATTAGTTGTAAGAAAGCTCTCTGTTAGAGTTTATTGCAACCATATATAGAACAAACTTTGATCTCTCCTTACCCTTAGCCCTGTTTAGTAAAAGTTATTGACTTATCAAGAAAATATAAATCAATTCAAAGTAATACACATAAAGTTTATTTCAATGTAACTTTAAATTGAGGAAAATACTGGGGACAACACTTGGAATTTCTATCTCCTCTATTAAACTTACAGATATGATGAGAACAAAACAAACTATAAGCCTTAGGATGTAGATTTTTTTTTCTTTTATCTGTTCAACTTGGCTAATAGATCAATTATCGACTTCTGAAGAAAGCTGAGTTATTTTGGAAAATGTTTATTGATATTAGCAAGGTCAATTTCATAAGAAACTTATAAAAATCAAGTTGGTTTATATATCTGAGTGGAATTATTTTTTTGTAGTTTGTAGATTAGTGTGATAGTGTAATATCTTGGTGTTTTAATTAAAATAACTTTTAAAAAATTAGGCAACAGCACATGATAAATTTCTAACTTTTATAAGGATCTTGTTGTCATTTTAATGTAAGTTTATCAGCACATATAAATAAAAATTTAAAAAGTCTGAATAACACTGTGACTTAGCAAATATGTAGGTGAGGAATAATATTATAGAGCATTCTACTTTATATTCATTGCCAAATAACATTGACCTTAAATTTTTTTAATGTCACATTATTACTAAAAGGTTATTTAATGCATTTAACATATATTTTGTTTTTAGACTATGAATGAGATAAAAATTGAACACTATAATATAATTTTAAAGGAATGAATATTCAAATCACTCTCCTGTAGGTATCACAATATACTTTTTATTTCTCTAGTTCAGATAACATTTCTTCTCTTTTACCTGATAGCATTAAGTTCTTAATGTTAGTGAATTATACTATTTTGGGTTCTGGCTCAGTTGGTTGGAGCGTCATCCTGTGCACCAGAATTTCATGGGAGCATTTCTACTTTAGGTCAGGTACCTAGGTTACAGGTTCATTCCCAATTGGGGAGCATACAGGAGACAACCAATCAATGTTTCTCTCTCTCTCTCTCTCTCTCTCTCTCTCTCTCTCTGCCTCTCCCACTCTCTCTCCTTCCTCCCTTTCTGAAAAATCAATAAAATTATTTTAAAAATTAATTAACATAAAATAAAATTATTTTAACTCAATACATCAAATAATTTTATTTGGGGGAACAGAATTTCACATTTTATTTCCCCAAATACATTACTTCTGAGAAAAAGATGTTAAGCACTAATTTATGATTTGCTATGTCATACCACGGATACAAATATGGCTTCATGAGTTACTTATATTTATTTAGTCACTAATAAACATAATGACATACAATTCTAGTACTTGAATGAGATTCTGATTTACCAAAACTTTCAACTAACATCATAGTCTGCATTTCTCAACTAGTTAATTAGCATTTATCTTTTATGTCAGCATTGTTCAAGTATATTGGTGATTATTTATAATATGTTATATTTATTTAGTTTTAAATTTTTGTTAATCATAAGGAAAAAAACAAAATAAAATAATACATTTAGATGTGAACAAATTTTTATTGGAGGATCTCGATCATTTGCTGCAAGAGTTAATGAGATAAATATATTCAAAGGGTAATATGGTAATATGGGATCAATCTCTAGAAATTTAAATCAATACCAGAAATTCCCTAAGAGTTTGTGCTTATATCTGCAGGAGCCATAATCCATAATGAAAATTTTAGCTCTACTAATATTATAAATGTGATCAAAGAGAGGAACTCCCTTTCTGGATAGCTCAAATTTTCAAATGTCATAGAGGCACCTGTAGTTAAGCACAAGAGGTTAAAATAGAAAATACTGTCTTTTGCTGTGAGAAATCATAAATATTTCAAAAATTATACATATTTTTTCTCCTAAAAGTCCATGCATCTTCTTTTTTAAAATTTTTTTTATCGATTAAGTTATTACATACAGACAACAAGGGGGTGAGGGCATGAGTGGGGGGGATGGGGAGTAACGCGGGATAAGGACACATGCATCTTCTTGGTGTGCTAAGCCTCCCCCTGTGTGATTCATCTTTAGAAGCCCACCATCACCATTCATCACTCTGAGTGTGATGATTACTGACCAGTGTGTTGTGAAATTGCTGAATGACTCAGACATAAGCTATTTAATTAGGGAAGCTCTCTATACACAAAAACACCTTAGCAGAGCTATCAACAATAACGTGAAGATAAATGCTAAATAAGCATAAGCTGCTTTAATTAAGCTTGGGTGACATTAAATCCCTTTCATAATTTTCCTGACTACGGCAATGTTATTTTAATGTGGTATTTACCGAAGGTAGATTTTTGAAGTTGTAGGTGTTCTTACTCATAACAAGTTATTTGAACTTCCTATTTCATTCAAAAGAATAAAGAAGAGCCCAGGCCTGGTGGTTCAGTTGGTTAGATCATAGTCCCCCACACGAAAAGGTTACAGATGGGACTTTCCCAGTTGAGCATGAATGGGAGGCAGCTGATAGATGTTTCAAACTCTCTTTCTCTCTCTCTCTCTCTCTGTCTCTTCCCCCCCGCCCCCTTAAATCAATAAAAACAAATCCTCGAGTGAGGATTTAAAAATAATTAAGAAAACAACAACAACAACAACAGCACTGGATGGGGTAAAGCCAAAAACAGAAAATCACAGCAGTTTTCATTAAGGGCTATTTAAAATGTGTGCGCAGTTGCAATCTTGCCTCTTAATTCACCGTAGGTGATAATCTCCTTACCCAAACAGGGAGCATTTCTACTTTAATAGCATTTTCGACTACATTGCCTCCCTTCTGACTGCCCATACTAAAAGCCTTTTTGGCTTCTCTCTTTCAAATGGTGAGTGCATATTGCACTTTGAGGACTAGGCATACTCAGCAGTCCTTGAGCTGGTGGGAAAGCAGCAGTCTAGGAAAAAATCCATTAGGGCCAGTTTGTGTAATTTTGCTTTGTTGTGTTCACTTTGGTAGAAATATTGTAAAGCAACTGAAGGGTCTCATTAAAGCTATTTTACTTTAACAATAAGCTAGCAGCACCCTTCATTCTATTTTAGTTCCTCACAACTTTAATAACATAAGTGAATTATGTGTCAGCAGAGAAGGGGATTGAGAGAATTGTATTCATGTTTCTCTATATTGTCAATGATGCTAAGTTTTCTATGATCGCATTTGTTCGCATTTTACTTGTGGGGTTAAATTAATAGGATGTTTCAAACAGTTGGTGAATAATTATTTCAGTGAACAAAATCCAAATTAATTTAATCATATCACAGTCATAGAACTACTGAAATACATGTAATCATGAAGAATGTAAACATGAATGTAAATTAAATATATTTATAATGCCTTTAAATGCTAAGATTGAATTTTAAAGACAACTTATCCCAAACAAAATTGTTATATATACTTCATTTCTATCACTTTACTATTTAATTATAAATAGGAAGATACATTCTTATTTCATAATTAGATTTTAATGTTACCTATATAAACTGTTTTATAACATTTTATATTAAGAAATACAGAATAGCAGTAGTCCTATTAATGATCCTCAAATAATTTCCATCTCATTATAATGCCCTTACATGTAATCAACCTAAATTTAAAAAAAAAAGTCACAATAGGTTATATCATTGACTCTTTACGGTAGAAGTATACCACTTTGACACAGAAGCAATTTGAAATGTTTCTTTACTTTTACTTTCTGATGTTAAATGCATAGGATCTCACTGATTCTTTTTTCTCATTATTTGATTAAGTGAAAGATGTAGAAATAGTACTAGGGGAGTCATGACCCTAATGGAGTTTTTTCTAGACTGCTGCTTTCCTACCAGCTCATGTTGTTTGTTTAAAGCATATGCCAGTGTTTATAACAATAGAAATCAGCATGAGAAGCATGTTTTTCCCATTTTGCTCACCATCCATTTCTAGAATTCCCAATTCATCATATAATAAGTACTATAATACTCATCATTATAGATGCATAAAATTGCCAGCCTTCAGTTCTTCAGCTTTACTAAAGTGAATGAATACATTTATCTTCATTAGTTGGACATAATGCACAAAAATTGATGCAAATTATTCATTTTTCTGCAGGTCAAACCTTCCGTTAAAATGCATTCTATTTTTTCATTGCACAAGTAGCACAATTTTAATGTTGATGATGTGATTTTGAAGGCTAAATCGAGATCTAATAATTCTCAGAGCCTGAATTAAACAACAAAAAAGTCAAGTTACACCTGTAGAAGCTGTACATTCCTTCCATAGTTGTTAAAGTCTACATTTCAAGTCACTGAAAACAGATGAGCCTCAGTAAGCTATGCCTACTCAACAGACATCATGAATCATGAACCGACTTTGTCTGTTAGAATCTAGAAAGCTTCCAGTGGGAATTTGATGAATTGTGAGCATCAGTGTGAGCAGCCTTCATTAATATTGTAAATCAGCGGTTCTCAACCTGTGGGTCGCAACCCCTTTGGCGGTCGAACGACCCTTTCACAGGGGTCGCCTAAGACCATCCTGCATATCAGATATTTACATTACAATTCATAACAGTAGCAACATTACAGTTATGAAGTAGCAACGAAAATAATTTTATGGTTTGGTCACAACATGAGGAATTGTATTTAAAGGGCCAGAAGGTTGAGAACCACTGTATGCTGACCAAATGGTATGCAAATAATGCATAGAGATAATTTTCATGAAAACAATTCAGACAGATTTTATATACAAACATTCAATTATTGAATTTATTTAGTAAGCATCTTATGTTGATTAGTCCAAGGTTATGGGTTCAAATTCTATTATAGATGAGCTAGCCAGATTGACCATGTCAGACTGTCATCCTTTAGTTAGCAGGACTAAGTAAGATCAATAAGTAACACTTGTTAGAAAAAATGAGTCAAAGCGTAGAGGTAAATTTTGTAATTACAAAGACAAATGCCTTGCATCTGCTGGCACTCATGTGAAAGGAATTTTCTCATAGACTCTGTGGCCTTTGAAGTAAGATGACTTATGTATAAACTAGAAGCCTGGTGCATGAAATTCACCAGGGGTCCCTAGGCCTGGCTGGCGAAGAGGGCCTATCGGGGCCTTCCAGCTGCCGACCGAGGCCTTGCTTCCCCCAGCTGCCAGATGCCAGCTGCCAATTGGGGCCTTCATTCTGCACTGACCCCTGGTGGTCAATGCACATCATAGTGAGCAGTTGAACTCCCAAGGAGACAATTTGCATATTAGCCTTTTATTATATAGGATACTGCTTCTATTTCTGTGTCCCAGATGTCCTGGGTACAGTTACTGATCCTCCCTTAGATTCAGAGTCCTCATCTGTAAATTGGTAGAATTATGTCTCTATAATTGAAATGTGCTAAGAATTAAACATATTATAGTATTTGGATCAGAACATATGTGTCACCAAGAATTCCAAAAGACTGACTTGAAGAACTGTTTTATTTTTATTTTTTAAATATATTTTTATTGATCTCAGAGAGGAAGAGAGAGGGAGAGAGAAACATCAATGGTGAGAGAGAATCATTGATTGGCTGCCTTCTGCAAGCTCGCTACTGGGGATAGAGCCCACAACCCAGGAAAGTGCCCTTGACCAGAGTGGGACCCAGGACACTTCAGTTTGTAGGCTGACACTCTATCCACTGAGCCAAACCAGCTAGGGCCTGAAGAAATGTTTTATAATAATTGGAAAGATGTATTTGTGGTTTTAAGTTATTTGTATCTTACTCTTTTTGCTTTCTATTTTTATATATTCAGAAATATTGAATATATTGTAGATAAAGTGGACTGCTAATATCACCCATTCCTAACCAGTTAGAAGTCTTTTCCTTTGGAACCTAACTAGTGTTTTACCATCAGCCAATAGATATATTGTAGTTAGTTAACCATAATTTAGGGGGAAGTGATTATCCACTTTACAAATATAAGACAAGTCCTATTGTAGGGCATTATCTAAATAAGTAAAGTGAAGTTTTTCCTTCTTTAAAAGTTTCCTGAGTGTTTACTAAACAGAGTCTAAGAGGTATCATAGAAAGTTATCTTTGGAGACATAAACACTTCCTTTGTATTTGGTCAATCTATAAGAAACTTTATCATTCTTCAACCTGCTTAGCTCTGTAAAATAATGAATGCAAAATATAGGTACACATCATTCCCTTTCTTGAGAAACAAATGTGGAACAAATATAGCATAAAACAGGGGAAATACAACATAAACAAGCACCCTGTTATATAATACATGGTCGCAGATTGGTAGAGTTCATTGATGACCAAAGCGGTCAGACCAAATTTTAAAAAAGCACTTGAGTTCTACCCTAAAGGATGGGTACTTTACTCTCTTTAAAAAGTTATCTGCTCTCTCACTTTGGGGGGTTCTTTATGATTAACTATGATAATGATTTTATTTAAAATCATCCAACTTTTATAATTCATTTATTAAAGTTTAATATTGGATTTGAAATGAAAATAGTATAGTTAGAGAAGTATTCCTGACATTTCCATGCTTACTACTGGTCAAATGATTACTCTGCAAATGAAAAATTGTAAGGAAGGAAGGGTTTCCAGGATAAAACTATTTCTATTTTCATACTTAGCATCAGAGAATATCCAGGGAAGAAATGTGACTACAAATCTACGTCACCAGCTACTTTTAACTAATACCATGGATAACTAATACTAGTACATATGAAATAGGTCAAAACCAGTGAACACAGTTTACTTTTTCATTATATGCTGATAACATTCACCCTTCCTATTCTGTTTTTCATGTCAGTTAAGGGGTATTCAGAATATGAATAAAAGGCAACTGGATAAACACTCTATAATTTGATTATTTTTATTGATACATTTGCATGCCTCATATAAGCATCTCCCTTTGTGATCTTAAATACTTGAATATTCTCCTGAGAATTGTGCAACTAGTCCTTTCATTAGAATGTATTTACATTACTTTTCCTTGAAGTCATAAAGACATTGCATTTTGAGGTCTACAACAGAAGAAAAAACACAACCTCTATCTAATTTAAAACCAGTTTTTTATTTTGAATATAGTTACTTAAATTTAAAATTTACTATCTCTACAATGTCCTTAGTGGTACATGACTTGATATCTATATCTATATCTATCTATCTATCTATCTATCTATCTATCTATCTATTTATTTATCAGCTCCCTAAACTGTATAGTATCCACTTTGTGAGTGTTTGGTTTTTTTCTCTTTTCTCTCATTTCCACATTAATGGTGACATTTATATTTGACTTTATTTTACTGTGACTCTAATATATCTAGTTCTATTCTTTATATCTAGAAGAAATGAAAGAAGTGAGTTAGGGATGCTCTCATTATTATTTTCCTTTCCTGTATATAACTTCCTGAAACAGGAATTCATATATAGAGAAAAAACGGGGGGGATGGAGGCAAAAGGTGGCCAAGGAGAAAAAAGAATTATTGTCCCTAACGTTATTTTTAAAGTAATGCAAGCTTTTTTGTGGATCTACTCAGCAGACTAAGATAATTTCTTCTGTTACATGGTTTCTATAATATTGTGGTCTTTATTATTACAACGGTCCTCATATTTTCAAAAAGTGGTTCAATTTTTGTTGTTGCAGTGAAAACTCTAGAAAGGCAGGGCTCATGTAACGACATTTGCCATTATATGCCTAGCATCTAGCATCTGTGCTAAGTAATATTTGTGCATGTAATAATTAATAATAAAAAACAGCAACACATGATTCAGACATGGTCCATGCCCTCAGGAGCCTCATAGCATCATCTAGTACGGAAAGAGATATAGAAAAACATTGGAATATGATTAACCAAATGCTGTACTAGAATATTGACAATGTGATATTGCACCAAAGAAGTGGGATGCTGTATGTCTCTGTGACAGTCAGGGATCAATATGCAAATTAGCAGAAGTTTACCTGGAGGAGGAGAAGTTCAACTAGAAAATTGGAGGAAGTACGAAAGCAAAGCTGTCCAGTGGTCGGCAAACTGTGACTCTCGAGCCACATGCGGCTCTTTGGCCCCTTGAGTGTGGCTCTTCCTAAGCCTTAGGAGTACCCTGATTAAGTTAATAACAATGGACCTACCTATAGAGTTAAGTTTAAAAAATTTGGCTCTCAAAAGAAATTTCAACCGTACTGTTGATATTTGGCTCTGTTGACTAATGAGTTTGCCGACCACTGGTAGGCAATGGAAAATACAACTAATTTGTATTGCTGTCAGGTTAGGTAAATAAAGGAAAAGCATAAAATCAGAGAACAACCCTCTGAGAGGTTGAAGAAATGAATTGCTTGACATATTTAGGAATTAGTTTTTTATTCTGAAAAATTTTAAGCAAGGAAATGATGTTCATAGATTTCCAATGTGGAAAGATTACTAGGTATCATGGAGATTGGATCACGTTTATCTGTCATTTACCATTCTGTGATTAAAATGTTATGAGTTGATAAGTTGTTTTCAAAATAAGACTACTTTTGTTTTACTCTTAGGATTGTCACTCATGAATTTTTTAGACTGTCAGATTGAGGGTTTTCAATGAGTGCCTTCAAAAGAAAATACAAGGAGTGATGACAACAACTCCACACTAGTTTAGTTATTATCTAACAGGGAGTCAGAAATGGGCCTCAGGAAGTGATTAGTTGCTACACATATTAAATGCTTCATTTGAAATAAATATATTATAATTATTAGATAAAGATGAAATAAAGATCTAGATGTGGTTTGGATTCATAAGAAATGACTGAAGATAAAATTGCAAATATGCATGACCAATTATTTAGAACTTAAAAATATTTTATTTTATCCATGTATTCATTCAACAAATATTTTCATACTCTGTGACAGGTGTTATACTAAGAAAGAAGATATAGGCCCTGCCCTTATGGAATTTGCATTCTATTAGGGTAAATAAGCATTAATCAAGTAATTACAGAAATTTTTTTTAGTTACTTATTAAGTTATCTGGAGGAATAGAGCAATGATGCTATGTTATTGTATAACAGCATTATTGACTGAATAAAACATAAAACTGGAGATATAGAGAAATAAAATTGAATTTGAAATGTAAATATAAAATTTTTCTTAGCATTTCCCAAAAACAAATATGGGAGAGAAAGTGTCCTGAGAGATAATAAAACCCATCTTCTGCAGTGGAAAAGGCTCCAAGAAAATTTAGTCTGGCTCCAACTTTATTAGAAGATTGTGTCATGAAAAGGATGGTAAAAAAAGATAAAGCTCTAAAGCACCCACATTTGCTGTGCATTTAGGTCACCCAGAACTCATCTCAACAGAAAAAACCAGGAGCCATTTTATAAAATGTAACATTGCCAGGACACAGTAGTAATGGAATAGAATGATGTAATGTTACATAATAATATAATAATGTAAGGATTGAAGATGATGGTTCCAGCAGACATACTCGGGTCTTTTGTGCTAGCAGGTCTTTTACATATGAAGGCACTGACCAAAGGAAATCACGGACCGTCAATATAAATACAAATAATTTGTAAATGTATTTGACCATCTAATTTATTATGCTAGTAGATGGTCAATACTAGACGTGTCAACTAAATCTGCTTATGGACTCTTCTTATTCAATTTAATAACATGAGAAAATGTCCAATATCAGAAGTTCTACCTTGACATATTTTGGCTATATCATAATTAATATATTATACTTGATTCAATATCTCATTCAAGAAGCATTTGTTGAGTGCTTAATGCGTGATAGGCAACATGTTAGATACTGGATGAAATTATGTGAATAATGGATGATTGATTACCTATAACTGACATGTAGCCTAGTCTTAAGGGCTTCAAGTTTTAAGTAAATGTTTTAGAAACATTTATCAGACCCAATTTTTTGAGAGAAGATAAATAATTAAGAAATTATTAAAGTTTTTGAGGCCAGTCTTTCGGATATTATATCCTTAGTGAATATGGTATAATCTCATACCCACAAGACATGTAAATTACCATGTTTCAGAAAGTTCATAATATCTTGAAGTATGAGGAACTAGAAGAAACCTAAAATTACGAGTAGTCTCTCTCATAGAAATATTTTCCCAGGCCCAAAGAGAGCAACTAATTCTGTGTTATACACAGAATGTGCTATCATTACAATGATTTGAATAACTATGAGATATAAAGCAAAGAAAACTAAAGTTCTTTAGTTTTAGAAGGTGGACAGAAAGGATTATGAAAAACAGCAATACTTACATAAAATTTTAACAATATGTTTAAAGGATATGGGTGCTATTAGAAGGAACAAAGTGTTGTGCATTTTTAAAAATTTTTAAAAATGGTTTCAGCAATTTTGGTATACAAATATATTTAAGTAATTTTTATAACTCTTGCCTTCCCAAAGTATCTTTAAAAGAAACTTCAAAGCCAGGTGTGATGACCTGTTTTAAGGCAATCAGTGTGATGTGAATTCTTATGAGCTAATGTTTCATGAAGCATATGGAGCTATAGAGGATGAAGAACATATAAAATTTTAACTTAATGATCTTTAATAATGTTTAAATTCAAAGTCACGGAGGAAGATGTCTAGGCAGGGACCAGCAGAAATATCTAGAAAGGAACTGTTTTTTTTCCCCCCCGAGAGAACTGATGTAGTAACTGTAGTAATTATCGTTATCAAAGGCAGTGCTTTTCAAATCAAGGTTAAAATCAAGTAATTGATGGAAACTTTAATATACGTAAAGGAAACAATTATTCCCCTAAAAATAAATTTAAGCATTTTAAACAAGTTTTTTTTCTTTTATTCCTTTATGGAGATTTGAAAGTCTTTATTTTGGAAGTGTATAATGTGAATTTTCAAGAGATGTATTTGATATGGAGTAGTCTTCAAGCTTATCTGATCAGGGAATCCTTTAAAAATGAGATACCGATATACATTTCCCACAAAGAGAAGAGTGTGGGGGAAACCCAGTTTTAGAAATACTGGTATAATGGGTTTTAGAAAAAATATATTTATAGAAAGCAAGAATGATTTTGTTTCTTATCTTTGCAATGGATTAACGCATGCAGAAGCCTGATTTTAAAGAAACTTTTGACAGGATGGATGGGATATTGCCAGTATATGTGATTTTAGCATAATTCACTAAAGCATGATAAGTACTAGACCACTTGCTGTGCAACCTTTAAAGAAAAGCTTTTAATCAATCAATAAGCCTTCCCAAGAATTAAATGTAATGCTGACCTCATTTACTTTGTAATTTCTGTATTATCTAGATGTATGAAAATAGGGCAAAAATGTTGGTATATACTTAAAATTGTTAGTTTGAAAAGATATGAAAAAGATAATCAAATAAGCATATCAATGTATTGTGTTTAGTAGACTTAGTCCTAGAACCTAGAATGCATAATAGCCCTAGCTGGTTTTGCTCAGTGGATAGAGCATTGGCATGTGGACTGAAGGGTCCCGGGTTCGATTTTGGTCAAGGGCAAATGCCCGGGTTTCGGGCAGAATCCCCAATGGGGTGGGGGGTGTACAGGAGGCAGCTGATCAGTGATTCTCTCTCATCATTGATGTTTCTGTCTCTCCTCTCCCTTCCTCTCTAAAATCAATAAAAGTATATATATTTTTAAAAAGAATGCATAATAACATGGGCCTTCTAGTCCACAAGTAAGAACTTTAGAATGGCAGAAATGAAGGGACGGGAGGGTGAGGGGGATAGGAGAGGAGACATGGAAGGGAGGGGGAAAAGAAGGCTCTGAAATATTTGGTGAGATTTGTATTAATTGTGTATAATAATCACAGTTTATTTTTCTAAGGAGCTTTTAATCTATCTTTTGAGGGATTCTAAAAAATTAAAATTTTATGTAAAATATTTTATCAAAATATAACACTAAGGACATTCGGAGATAGTAATTACTGAGGGAATTGCAAATGGGTGCATTTGTAGTTTTGATGCTTGCATATATACTGTTACTGTTTATCACTTAAACTAACTGCCTCTATGCCCCCTTTGAGTTCTCATTTTGAGCCCCAGGTTATACGCATCTGACATGTCATGGGGCTTCACTATGTATAAATAAAAGGTTTCTCTCTCTCTCTCTCTCTCTCTCTCTCCCCCCCCCCCCCCCCCCCGGCTTCTGTCCCCCCTCCTTTCCTTCTCCCCTCCCTCCCTTTTTTTGTAAGCTAGAACCTTTTTTTATCTGGTAAATGGATTCTTTTGCCAACTCGTCAAAAGGCCTTTTTAAAACCATAATAGTTCCTTACTGTCAGTATAAATCATATGTTTAAATAACCAAAGAAAGTCTCATTGCGATTGAGACTATAAAAGAACCAAAATTAAGAGACTGCATAGTGAAAAATTGAAGGGCTAGATTTAGCTGTGAGGGGTGTTTGGCTTATCCTGTATGATGATTTTTTTAAAATGATTTACCCATCAACATTTAATGAGAGAATTTTAGACAATATATTTCATGCGATCTCACAAAAACATTAACATACCTGACAATTAAAACTCTCACAGAGTTTTAATAAAACTGGAACTGAAAGTTACCTTTCTACATTGATTGTTGCAATATTCCAGATATTTTTGCCTAACCTCCTTCTTCATGCAGTCATGGCGATCTGTCTGCCCCCTTAGCATTTGTGAATTGACTGCTAGGTGTATGATACATGTTATGATGGGCATATTTAGAATTTCCTTGGTAGTTTTCTAGTCAAACTTGCAAAAATGCACACCTCCCCTGGAGGCAGCCTTACCGTGTGAAACCGCAGCTTCTCTCAGTTGCCAGTTAGCGCTGCCTCAGTTCTGTGCTAGCCAGCGTCTGGACTGAGGCTGAGTTGTGACTTGGGTGAAACACATAAGCTCTATCTATCTAACTAACGGCTGTTCACTTCATTAGAGCTAAGCGCATGGCTGTTCATGTCACAAGGATGATGAAAGATGCTTTTGTCTTTGATCTCAATATGTCCTTGAGATTTTTCAACTACATGAGATTTCAGTCCATGTTTGACTCCAACTAGTATCTATATCAGTGGTTCTCAACCTTCTGGCCCTTTAAATACAGCTCCTCATGTTGTGACCCAACCGTAAAATTATTTTCGTTGCTACTTCATAATTGTAATGTTGCTACTGTTATGTATTGTAATGTAAATATCTGATATGCAGGATGGTCTTAGGCGACCCCTGTGAAAGGGTCATTCAACCGCCAAAGGGGTCGAGACCCCCAGGTTGAGAACCACTGATCTATATAGAAATGCCTTCCAAAGAACATCAAATCATGTACCAAAGAACAACAAATAATATACCAAAGAATTAATAATTCATTGTTGAATTCTTGTTTCTTTTTAAGGCCTGGGGGAGCGGGGGTGGCGGGCAGGTGCCAGGTGGAGGGGTCAATGGGGAAAAAAGGTGACATCTGTAATACTTTCAACAATAAAGATGAATAAAAAAAATAAAAATAGTCACTTAAACTAAACAACAGAATCACAAAACATGACAATACTTTACTGTTATTGATTGTATGCCTTATATATGCCATCCTGATAAAAATCTCAAAATGAGGTATATTAACATTTAGCTTTGATTAAAATGAAATGCCATTTCCCCATTTTTACATTTACACTGGGAAATAGGTGTGGCAAGGTTTACCAGGAATGGGAAATGTTTATATATACAATAAGTACTGGAAATAAACTCAGCTAGAAAGAGCAAAATTTACCCACCATTTCTTAAAAAATTGGTTGCTTTTATTTATCTGTGCCTTATTTTGAGAATTCAGTGAGGAATATTGTATTTGAAGACATTAGAATAAACATCCCAGTGCAGTTCAGTGTCTATGGTGAGTTGGTAATAAAACAATATTCTTTCAGTATCTCTCAGGATTAGAAATATGCTGGCTTAAAACATTACTTAGCTGGATCAATAATTTTTCATATTTGAAAGTTTACTTTTCAAATCATTATCCACCAAAATGTTGCTTTATAATTGTACTTCCAGAAAAGAAGCCACATTTTACACTCACCATGTGTGGCCCTTTTTGCCAATACCATCAGCACAAAATTTGTTTGAGATGCTATATTGCAAATTGAAAGATATATTTGATAAACTACAATTCTGCTTAGAATGGATTTTCCCCCTCAGTCAGATATTTACTTTGCAAGAAATATACATGGTTAATAAGTATGATAGTTTAGTGTAATGTGATCTTAAAGCTGGTGCTAGACTAGAATTAGTGAATTAATGAAAACTAGATATCTAAACAAGATGGCTGTAATTCATGGTTTTTAAATACATGTGAGAGAGACCAATAGCTCCAGGTTGTCACTCTTATGTTAGTAGTCCCTCAATTATATTGTACTTCTTATCATAGGAAACATTTGTTGAGAGCCTATGATGTGAGAAAAGATTGAGAATTAAGATAGATTATACAGATGTCAGAAAGCTGGTGCTAGACTAGAATTAGTGAATTAATGAAAACTAGATATCTAAACAAGATGGCTGTAATTCATGGGTTGCGGGCACATCCCCAGTGGGAGATGTACAGGAGGCAGCTGATCGATGTTTCTCTCTCATCGATTGTACTTCTTATCATAGGAAACATTTGTTGAGAGCCTATGATGTGAGAAAAGATTGAGAATTAAGATAGATAGATGCTAGATAGATAGATAGATAGATAGATAGATAGATAGATAGATAGATAGATCCTCTATTCCAAAGAGTTGTAATCTCCTTAGGAAAATAGTCACATTTTGAAAGGTAGATAGTAATAATACTAGGTGACCTAAGCTGAGTGCCCAGTGAGTGATCAACATAGAAAATACTACAGGCTGGGGTAGTAATCCCTTGATATTTGAAGTGATTGAGGGGTAGAATTTAAACTGAGCATTCCCATCAGAGTAGTGTTTGAAAGAGAGCACAGGAAAGAGCACAGAGAGAGAAGCAGGACTTCCCGCTATAACTGAAATATTTGAGTTCTAATCATAGGAAAGAATAATGCACCTTTTTTAGAAAAGCTGTGAAAAATGTTATATAGAAACCATGTACTAAACATTTCTTCTGAGTAGGTTATGAATTATGTTTTTATTAATAGCTATTTCTTTATACCTGTCAGGCTGGATTTGGTAGATTTTCACTTCAATTTTTTAACAGGCTACCTACTTCCTATGATTCTCCTTGTCTTTCTACTTTTAACTTTGCATATTCTTGCTAAATGAATAATGCTGAATTAGTCTATTACATTAATCAAGTAAAAATAAAAACAATGTATATAGTGGTATTCCTTATAAGGCAGAAAAGTTTCCTGACCTGGTTTGTGATTGTTCTTAGCAGAAATAAAGCTTTAGGTATAGTTGTAGGTATATTTAAATCAAATCAAAATCACAGCAACATTGACTGCAAACTAGTATTTTTCTGTAGGCAGAAAAACACTCATAAATGAATTTGTAGAGAAAAATGGAATATGTCTGTACTGTTTTAGGAAAGCAGATTAAACTTTAGAAACAGGCTATTGCTGGGGTGGGGGTGGAGGAGAAAGCAGTAAGACCAATCCCTTGGGAAAGATATTAAAAGATCTATGTAGCCCTAGCTGGTTTGGCTCAGTGGATAGATCGTCGGCCTGGGAACTGAAGCGTCCCAGGTTCAATTCCCGTCAAGGGTATGTACCTTGGTTGCAGGCTCGATCCCCAGTAGGGGGCATTCAGAAGGCAGCTGATCAATGTTTCTTTGTCATCGATGTTTCTAACTATCCCTCTCCCTTCCTCTCTGTAAAAATCAATATATATATATATATATATTTCAATATTATTCTATGATTGTGGGCAACCAATTAGAAAAGTTATTACTTATCACATAATAGCTAATACAGGTAAATATCTATCCCCATCAGCATAAATGCTAAACTTCATTTATATTGCCTCCACTGAAATGAACATTTCCTCCCAAAGCATAAAACGACAAGTGAACAAATAACCTTAAAATTCTGACAATGCATTGATTTCCATGATATTTGAATGATCCAAATCTGTAGAAACCTGTTATTTTTGTTATTTATGTCAAATAAGAAAATAAATTATCTGCAAAGTATTAGCTACCCCTGAGTATGCCTTATTCATAATTGCCTTAAATTATTTCACTCACTAAAGAGAAATACTATTTTTTTTCCATAACTTCTCTAAAAATAGAGGTTACCATTTTATCAATACTCTGTTTTCAGTGTGAAATTATTTTTAAACATTAACCAAATATCTTTGTACTTTCCATTTCCTGTTGTAAATGACTACTTACTGTTTTATTTATTTTCCAGTGCTCTGAATTGAGTCTGCCTTTTATAAGGAGATATTTTCTTACATAAAACAAAATTCATTTTACCCTTTAAAATCAGAAAGGCCACAGGCCATATTTATCTTATTAAACTTCTCGTCTCTGTTGTTTTTCAGTTGTTTTTCTCTACTGGAAATAAGCATTGGCACACTTTGGAGCATTTGGAAAAAGCTCTGTCCTCCTCTCATCATGATAGCCTTTAATTACGAAATGCTGGGCTCCTTGAAATAGTTAACAAGCCCTCTCTGTTTCAGGTTCTCCCTATAGAGACAAGATCACCATTGCCATTCTTCAGCTGCAAGAGGAAGGCAAGCTGCACATGATGAAGGAGAAGTGGTGGAGGGGCAATGGCTGTCCGGAGGAGGAGAGCAAAGAGGCCAGTGCCCTGGGGGTGCAGAACATTGGTGGCATCTTCATTGTGCTGGCCGCTGGCTTGGTGCTCTCGGTTTTTGTGGCCGTGGGAGAGTTTTTATACAAATCCAAAAAAAACGCTCAATTGGAAAAGGTAAATGTCACCTTTTTACAATTTAAAACGATGATCGTTATAATAAAAGAAACTATTTTTGATCTTTCCAACCAAGGGTCGTGCTTAGAGGTGTGACTCTGAATTGTCTTCTGCCATTCATTTATTACAAAGGTTCCCAGAGAGAATGCATGATCACCTTCATGATTTTTAATTTAAATGCAGTTTGTTTAATTGAGCCAGCTTCGGGGCAAGTGACTAGTTCTCTCCTCTGTTGAAGCCTGAAAAAAAGAGCTGCTTGGAGTTCATTGCAGTTAGATTAGTGAATGAATATAATTAAGGATAGAGGCAAAAATCAGAAACTATAATAAGGAAAAATACTTCTCTTCAAATAAAACGTGTTGTAAGATGCATTGCTGATTATACAGTTTCAAGACAGAGAGTAAATGAAATATTTATTTGAATATTTTTAGTCCTGCAAATTTTTAATTGAAAAAACTCTTAATTCGCATGTGGAAATTACAATTAACTTTTTAAAATTAATGAATGTGTAAAAATATTGTGGGACTTTTTTGGCATTTAATGTTATTCTTAATGAGCCCTTTATTTCCTTGCAGTGTCTTTTTAAGAATATATATACACCTAAAAAATATTGAGATTATTGCACCTTTTCTTGGCATTTTAATACATTTGGTTTTTTTAATGTAAAAATATCTTTATATGCTAATCTTGAATAGTTTGCAAACATCATTCAGATTATGTACTTCCAGTGCTATAATTTCTTTAGTTCTATAAATACAAGGAAGAATGTTTTTTTTTTTTAAAAAAATCTCTCTTTTAGATGGTACAAGACAATTTTTATATGTAAATGTATAGTTCTGGACATGTAACAATGCTTTAACATTTTAAAATTTTCTGCACTTTATTTTAGACTTTTTGTATCTAAATATCTCTTATTTTTAATAAAAAACACTTTGGGGGCTTAACTAGTTAACCCTGCATCAGAGTGAGACTATATTTTATTTAATATTTGCAAAGCATATGAACTTTTTAAATAAATATGAGGAGTAGAAACATGATATTTAAAAACATCATACTTGAATAAAGGCAAATATATTCTTCTAATATTCTTTGAAGCACTTACATCCTTAAACCTATTTTTGAAAAAGAAAAACACTTTTCTTTGCCTTTAATAATTTATGTTGCAGTTACTTATCCTTTCTAAAATAAAAAAATTTTGATACAGCATTTCTACATTTTCACTTGACTATAGTACTTAATTCTTAGAAACAATGTTTTTATAAATGAGTATTTTGATGGGTAACCAGTTCAAATTTTTAAAAAAATGAAAAATAGCACATCTTATTTTTTCACAGAATTTAGGATGGCTATGTGCTGACTTGGCTAAATTAAATATTTGTTGCTCTAGTGTGACTGACAATAAGATCTAACTACACATTGTATTTTATGATATTTTTTGTGGTGTCAAATCAAATTCAAAAAATAATCAAAGACAAATAGGTTAACTCATCAATTTTGATTTATATCATAATTTGTCAATAGATCTGATATTTGATTAGTTAATGCTTAAAGTAAGTCCAAAATAATAGAAGAAATTTGGATTTTCTAGTTGGAACCTTAAATTATCCATACATCATGATTTTCTTTCTCTAATAGCTCAGTATTAAAATAAAACAAAGGAATTAATCTCTTGATAATATGTGGTGTTCTATTGTCTTTGTCTCGTGTCCTATACTTATGATTTACCTAAATCATGTCATTATGCACAATTATTTTATGCATAGTCTGCTTAAAAACAGAAAACATAGGGTGTAGAGATTTAATTCTGTAAAATACCTTTTTTCATTATTTTCCTATATAATAAAAGCCTAATATGCTCAGTGTTCAGTCAGCCATCCAACCAATCAAAGCATAATATGCTAATGATATGCTAAGGATGCTCAACTGCTCACTATGACATGCACTGACCAACAGGGGGCAGACGCTCCGACCAGTAGGTTAGCTTGCTGCTGATGTCCGGCTGATTGGGACTGAGCAAGACTGGCTGAGCACACCCTGGAGCTCTCCCATAACCCCTCACCAGCTGGCTAATCTCCCATATCCCACCCCAGCCCCAATTGTGCACCAGTGGGGGGTCCCTCGGCCTGGCCTGCACCTTTTTGCAATCCAGGACCCCTCGGGAGATGTGCGAGAGCTGGTTTCAGCCCAATCCCACAGGCCATGCCAAGGGACCACATTGGTGCACAAATTTGTGCGCTGGGCCTCTAGTTAGAAATAAGGAATTTGGTTGAATTTTAACATATTAACCAGTTTTCGTGAATTTCTATGCACTTGTATGGCCTTATTAAAAATTAGTAAAAGGAATGTACTTTTTTTTACTGAACCAGATAAAGCATTACATTGAAAAGAAATAAAACAAAAGAAACAACTGTTTTGATAATACATAAGCATTATGTATCATATTCCCCAATGCTTTTACACATTGTCTCCTCATGGCTTCCGTATTGGAAGTCAAACCCCCTAGCTTAGCAGACACTTCAGGATCTGTCTCTGTCCAACATTGTAGTTTTACCTTTTGCTTCCCCCCACTTGGCATTTTCTTTTCTAGCTGCACTAACATACTTTCCATTTTCCAAAGTCATCTAGTTTTTCAAAACCTCTTCCATTTGACTTGAGCAAACCCAATGTATTTTTATACCTAGCTGATTTCAGGTACTATCATCATTCCAAAAACATATTCTCCCCTTTAAAAAAAGTTGGGAAGGTATTTCTGACATTTCAAACCACATCCATCAATAAGCCTAGACACCTTATCTCTGTGAGGCCTATGCATATCTTCATTTTCCCTTAGCATGTTATTTTATTGCACATCATATTTGTTGGTTTCTGTGTGTGAGTGCCTCTCTCCCAAATGGACTCTTAGTTCCTGTAAGACAATGACCTAATTTTTTGGTTTGTACTCCAAGGTATCAAGTAGTGCCTGTCAGCATAAAATCTATATCTATCTGTCTGTCTATCCGTCTGTCTATTTATCTGTCTATCTATCTATCTATCTATCTATCTATCTATCTATCTATCCATCTATCATCTAACTAATCTTTCTTTCTATTGACTTGATTTAATAATCAAGCTGAATCCAATGACATATTTTAAAAAAAATGAACTGTTTTTATATAATTCAAAAGAATTAAGCTTAGCAAATAAATAATTATGGGTTTATTAGAGTGACCCATATTTTTATTGTGATAAATTAGGTTCTTGGACTCAATTTTCTTCATTTTTCTTGAAAAAAATTATTCACTTGGGCTATAGAGTTTAATATCTTACTTAATTTATCAGTTAGTCAGAAAATATTCCTATATTTTATTATAAGTTATGCTTGATGGTATATAGAAATTCACAGTTTATTTACACTTACAACTGTGCCTAAAACCTAACTTTTTAAATTAAAAAATATGGTAAACATTTGTGGAATTATTCCTTTGCTTTAATAAATATTTATTGAGAGCCAAGCATGCAATGAATTATGCTTTGCATATTTAAAGTAAGAAAGGATTCACCATTTACCTCCAAAGTGTTTTGCTATCTATTTTCTCTTCTCATTCTTTTTCTTTCTTTTTTCTTCAGTCTATAATATTCTAGTACTTTTTAAAAGAACAAATAAAATTTTTTGATCTAAGTAAGTTGGCAGATATAATATATACAGAGTCTAGTTGAATATGAACATTATAGAAGTTGATGACCATAACTTTTTATATTCCAAGTTGTGTGATCATTAAGAATAGTATATGAATACATTGTTTTAAAATGAGACAGGTTAAAACTGAATACAAAAACTGTATGCTGAAAGAGATAGTCCTTAAAAATTTCAAAAACTCTAAATTGCATTCCTTTCAGATAACCACAAGATGGTGTCTTCCAATTTTTATACTAATTAAGGGTTTTTATTTTGATGCAGATATTAATGCCACAGTGATACCTTGATTTTTATTTATTCAAACTTTTTAAATAAATACATATTTATTTTTCTAATTTTTCTAAAGTGTTAATTGACCATTTGGAAAGATACTCAAAAAGTCTTCCTTTTCTGAAGTGTCTGACATGTGCATTTTTTATTGGTTGTCTTTTTTCCTTACTTTTTTGCTGATTTTAAAAACATTACTAGCTAAGGTTCATTCAGTAAGCCATCCAAGAACCTGATGTACATCTGAAGCAGTTATCAGTCCATTTCAAGTTGCATTTGTTTGCAGGTCCTGCTTCTCCCTTCTAACTGAAGAAAGCGGCCGAATATGCAAACCTATGTTTTCTCTGGTATTATTTATGATAATATATTGGCTTTGTAAGCATGAATTAGAAGTAATTGTGATAATTTGAATTTTTATAAAAATATTTTATGACATAACCATGATTTATTAATTTGCTTAAAATTAGTTTCTTAAATATTTGAATGTGTCCTTTTAAAAAAGGTATACATAATTCTGCCTTCTTTTGATTTCCAGCAATAACAGTAATATAACATACATTTTAACTTTGTTTTCATCTGATTTGTATACAAAAATATTTTCCCATGTAACTGAAAATAGATTTGCCTATGCACATTGTTTCCATTGAACACATTAAACACAAATCTCTGAGTTTCTTGACATGAACTAAAACTTAACAAAAATATTCATTTTTTTATTACTTACATTTAAACAAAGTGTAGTGAGTATGTCTGAGAAATAAAAATATGAATTATTGCTCAGATATTGAATTTGTAACTTATGTGTCCTGTATTGGACAAATATATTTATTCTAATTTTCTTCTAAAATGATTTATGTGGATTTTAAGAACTACTAAAATTTATGTTTATCAGTATATAGTCCATTTTAGTCAATATAGTTATTTTTATTATAGAACACTGGTAAAACAAATCCAAAGTATCTCTAAATAATGGTATTTTTCCAGTCACTGAAAGTTCAAAACATTTTTGAGGGCCCATAGAATGTTCTTCAGTCTATAATTGAATAACAAATGTAAAAGGCATAGAAGAACAAGTGAATGAAACAACTCAATTTTGGAATTTTAAGGATAAATTAGAATGGTTTAGTTTAAACCTGGATCCTGGGTGAAAGTTTATTCACAAGGGAAACATTTTTCAAAGTTGGCTGAATTTGTATTTCATGGAACCAGAAGAATGAAAACAGATTGTTCACTGATGCTTATACACAAATTGCTTTCAGAAAGTTGAAATATTAGTTATAATAGGAACAATGTTTTTTTAAAAAAAGTCATTTATTGAATAAGATATAGGAATACAAACACTGCTATAAATCATTGTAAAGAATTATAAAGTGCCAAATAAATTTTCAATAATGTAAAATTTATCTATAGAGCATGTTGCTATTCAGATGTTAAAAGAAGTAAATAAACTTTGGATAAATAGTCCATTTTGTATTCTTTTATGTTATTGCCTTTCTCTGCAAGCAGATCATCTCTCAGTTTCCATTAATGACCCATATGAGGGATAAGTGGATGGCTTTTAAAAATGTTTTACATGTAAATATAAAATCACACTTTAAAATGAGATGCCAATCTTTGTTTTACTCTATAAACTACTTTATGCGGGCAAAAGGATCTTTAAGACATTTCTTCAAATGACTATAAATGATGTGTTAAAATTAAAATTGAAGCTTGACAGGTAATAATTTTACTTCCTTATTTTTATAAGCCACTTTAGAGCTTTTAATATTTTCTTGGGTATGAAGTGATCATGACAACTGTGTAAATATCCATATTGTTCAGATGAGGATAAGTATCTCAGGGGTGAAGAATATTTCCCAAGGTCAAAGATGCCTCATCTAACACTATTTATGCTATATCATACTCACAAAATCAAGAATGAATACTTAACTATTTCTCTTAATAGTTTTCCTTTCTGAAGTTGCATTGATAAAATGTGTGGAGTTTGATTTTGATTTAGATAAACAGATTGTGGGCTTTAGTCATAAGCATAGTTATTTCACTTTCTTATTCTTAAGGATGAATTTTAAAATGAAAAAGACTTGGAATCATTTCTCAACTTTATGTAGCCTTGGATAAAATTACTTAACTTCTCTATATGTCTTTTAAAATAAATAAATAAATAAATAGACTATAAATATACCATAAATAAAATGTTTTAATAATTAAGATAAGTAATTTATATAGGTGGAGTTTTTTTGCAATTGTCTGACAGATATTGTTATATTTATTATTATTTACAAAACTGATACATTTAGCTTGCTGGGCCTTCAGAAAAAAGAGCTCTCCTACAATAAAGCATTAGTTAAATTGGATAATATATATATTATTGAAAAACTTTATCATTATGACAACCAGCAAAAATGTGATGATTAACATTGCTTTTTCTTAAAATGCATTTCATAGCTGTATTGACTAAAGTGGTGTTGAAACTTGTCTGAACTTATTTATTGATTTTTCCAGCTTAAGTAGGGGACATGTACAAATGTATAATGATGCTTCATTTTTCTCTGTCTCATTATATTTGCAAAAAGCATATAAAGATATTTGGTAACTGTTTTTGTAAGAGTCAAGGTTTCTGAGAATATTTTAATCTTTAGTTATGTTTATCATTGTAAAATAATCCAGGCAAAAGCATAGATGCTTTAGCATTTTGTTAATTGGGGGTGGGGGGGTGGAACCACATATTTCTTTTTGCCCCATGATTTTTTCTCTGACTTATTATTTAGCATTCAAAACATTATAGTTATTAAGAACAGACTCCAGGTAAAAGGCTCAGCTAAAATTCAGTTCACTGTTAATGAGGCAGATTAATATAATGAAGCATTCATAGAGTGGAAGCCAAGAGAACAGCGCTCCTCATTTAGCTTTGATATCAGTTATGTGCATAACCTTAGATAGATAACTTGACTTCTTGAGTTTTAGTTTCTCTACCTGTAAAGTTCTAGTGATTAAGCAACAGAATCATTAAGGAACCTACATGTAAAGTCTTGTCTGACTGCTGCACAGCTTATCTATATAATACAAGTTTTTCAGAAAGATGGCTGTTATAAAACTGAATATCGAGATCAAAGTTGCTATATATATATAATTTTTTGACATGAATGCTTTAACTAGTCATTTTTCATCTCTCATTGCTTCACTATTGCATTTATACAGCCCTAGGTCCATTCATTATTCTGATGTATAGCATTAGCTATTTGATATTCTTAAAAGACTTCCAATTAAAAAGTATAAGTCTAAAGCAAGAGTCACATTAAATTACATTTATTTTATTCATTTAATACACCAATATTATATAAAATATTGCATATTACATTATATATACTTTTCATCTCATTTTCATGGTTTAGTTATTATATAATGTGAGATCATTTTATGCAGAATTTTGATTTGTCTTTACTACATGTGATATGGACTTCTTGGGCAAATGGCCTACAGCATCAGAAATTAATTGGAAAAGTGTCTAAAAATGGATTAGATATCTATGATCAGTAACATATAATTTATATATATATGTATTTTAATATATTTTATTGATTTCAGAGCAGAAGGGAGAGGGAGAGGGAGATAGAAACATCAAAGATGAGAGATAATCATTGATCAGCTGCCTCCTGCATGTCCCCCACTGGGGATCACCTGGCAACCCTGGCACATGCCCTGACCTGGCATTGAACAGTGACCTCCTGGTTCATAGGTCAACGCTCAACCACTGAGCCAAGCTGACCGGTCATTAACATATAATTTAAACAACAAAGACAAAACCAGTTTGGTTCATATATGCTAGTTGATATTCAAACACTGAGCTGCACAGTCTAAAAGAAGCAGCTTGAAGATGTCTTGATAGAGCTTTAAGTAGGAACTGTATGCAAAAATGGGTAATGTTTTTCTAAATTAAAATACCATGTAGTTAATTTTAAACTATCAAAATATAGGATAGTAAAACATAAAATAGAGTTTCTGTCTTAAAAATATAAATATAGATTTGATACTAGTTTATAATATTTTATGGTTATTTCTAATTTGGGTGATTAGTGACTACATATATTCAACATGAAAGTGATGAGTTTAAGTTTAAAAAATCAAACTGGTTGCTTTCCATCAGTGGCTGTTTTTCAAAAAGACATTCCTAAATATAAAGATCTTAGCTTAAAAAATGTAGTTTAGGTCAGTGTTCAATGTGGGGCATATTTACAATTACATTTCTAATATTTAAACAATGATGTGCTGCCAGAACCGGTTTGGCTCAGTGGATAGAGCGTCGGCCTGCGGACTCAAGGGTCCCGGGTTCGATTCCGGTCAAGAGCATGTACCTTGGTTGCGGGCACATCCCCAGTGGGGGGCATGCAGGAGGCAGCTGATCAATGTTTCTCTATCATTGATGTTTCTGGCTCTCTATCCCTCTCCCTTCCTCTCTGTAAAAAATCAATAAAATATATTTAAAAAAAAACAACAACAATAATGTGCTTCTCTAAATGCTGTCACATCTGTTACCATATAAGCATATCTATAAATTATATAGTTAAGTTATTAAGAATAAATTATTCTATAACACCAATAATGACATTATTTAGAACAGTTATCTGCAGACTACTTGTTGTTTTATTATACCCAAAATAAAACTAGATAGCTTTCAAAACAAGAAATGCAAATATAGTCAAATCAAATCTTTTAAGGTTTCCAGACCTTTGTTGTTTTAAGAACGAGAGATGTGTAAATACAGGTTGCCTCATTAATAACAGTGAATTTTATAATGACTTTTACTAATTTAATTGCGATTACCTGCTAACAGCTCAAAGATGTAAATTTTCATTTTCAGGAATCTTCTATTTGGTTAGTGCCACCCTACCATCCAGACACTGTTTAGTAAATTTTGAAACTTACTAAAAGAGGTTTTTAATAATGGTTAGTATCCTTGTGCCTTTCTTTTTTCTTTTTGTAGTCTGTTATATTAATGTGGAGAAACATTTTTGTTGTTGTTTTCACCCTAAGAATGTTACTTATTTAATGACACAATTTGTGTGTTTCCATCCCTAAGAAGTGATTTGAAAAGCAAAATAGTTTTCTTTCTCATCCTCTCTACCCCCCTTATGCTTTCTTCTTCCCTTTCTCCTGCTTCCTCTGCTTCTGTTTTTTCTCCTTTTCTCCTTCTTTCTTCTTATTTACTATAACCCAAGTGCTCTTGGGTTTTTTAAAAACTATTTCATAGTTTAATAAAAATACATTTAAAAGTTCCAATTATTATATGAAGTCTAAAGACAATTTGTCTCTATTAAATGACATTAGAACTCTAAAAATAAGAAATAGTAATTTTTTTGAACATACAGCACAAGGAAATCTACAATCTCAACTTTAGATTTTTATATAAATCAAGATATGGAATTTGTATTCTAAAGCTTTAAAAAAAGAAAATAATATGTGTTTGCCCTAGTGCCACAAGTAAACAGGACTTTATGATATTATTTAATTCACTATATTGATTCCAAACTCTTGCTTAAATGTAAAGGTTTTTATAGTTTTTGTGAAGGATTAGAAATAGTCTATCAGTGAGAAGAACACCTATTGTATCACGTGACTTTATTAGTAACCTAAGATAAAACTATTTTTACATATAGTTACATTAATACATTTTAAAAAGTGCTGGCAAAATTCAGCTGATTAACAGAAAAAGTCATAAAACTGGTAAAATAACATATAATCAAGTCTATTGATTGACTGATTAAAATTTTTACTTTCTGATGACTTTGTAAATAGGTAAAGCCTAAAAATGGTCATGGTCAAGTTACAAATTTACAATTTTCAGAGTTTCTAAATTTGTAACTATAAGTTACTTAGTTAAATTTGTAACTATAATTTACTTAAGGTAATTTTAAATGATAAATGATGAAATTTTCTTTTATCTTTTAAATTATAAAAGATAAAAGGTTCTAACTTTGGGGCCAGGCTTTTTACCTACATTTTATATTATTTAACATCATAAAAATTACATTACATAAAATTTATTTTAAATAACTTTATGTCTTTATTTGTGGTCTGACATTACATATAGGGTGCTAATACATTTTATTTCTTAACTTACTAGAAAAATATGTGAAATTCCATGGTTGAATGAGTGTTTACATTTATAAGATTATTTTTTCTAAGAAAATAAATTGTTGAGATCACTCTCTTTGTATGGACAAAAATTAATTAATATATCTACTCTCTATATTTTTGAAACTAATGTAATCAAACTGCCTAAAAGCCAAGTTTGCCAAGAAGAGGGTGTTATCAATTATGTAACATTCAGAACATTTATTACTTTCAAATGAAGCCTTATTTTAAACAATTCAAAGTTATTCACATCCTATAGTATTTTTAAGTGTCATTGGCATTAAGTTCTGACCTTGTTATATTATCTAATCAATTCTTCTGTTAAATGTTTCAACAGAGAACCAAGATTAAGTTACCTCAAGACTTTGTATTCCTTCCCCTTTTGGAGTCAGATTTTTCCATTTCTACAGTGTTGTCATCATCACCATCTTCATCATCATTGTCACCATGTTCTTAATAAGTACATCTAATAGTAGGTATAAAGCAACAAGAAACACTCTGTCCATATAATGGCTGTCAGATGCCCTAAATCTTTTAATAGAAATATAATTTATGGATTTCATAAGTGCATAATTTAACTTGATAAAAGAGCATGGCAGTAACTCTATTTGTTAGTGGGGAATTCATGTTTAGCAACATCTTCCATTGTGAGTACTAATAAATTAATACTTTTACTAATTTAATGTTATTAAACAAATACCAAAATTTTACCTGATTAAATAGCTTATATACATTACATTTCACTAAGCTTCTAAAAATGTGTTTTTAAGCAATTTAATTAGAAACATTAGTTAAATAAGAAAGTATTAGGATCATATGTAGCTATTCTTAATTCAGTCAACATTTAAAGAACATGTGTGTACAATCAGTACCATAAGAACGTGATCTCTCTTCTCTTTACCATTCACTGAGAGGGATACAGAGAAGACTTAGAGGCCAGGTGGGAAAACATTATAATGAGTTAAAAATAGTAAAGGGACAAAACTAAATTGAGTGAAAATAATGAGCCTGGTCAATTGGAAAATGATTCCCTGATAAGTGAAAATTTGAGTAAGGGATAAAATCGGATTGATGTGAAGGATAAAAGAACATGGCAAGGTACCAGAGCAAAGTAGAGGAAAGGAGAAAAACTTTGGAAGTCCAAGCAGAGAGGTTATGTGTAGAGAAAAAAGAAATGGGGGAAGGAGCAGAAAGAAGGAAAGCTGAATCATAGACTTCATGATGCTAAAAATAGGATCTTTGGATTCTACCTGTTCCTTGGACGAGAAGATGCTATTAATAACTGATGTTTGAAAAATAGATTATTCTAGTAATTGTGAGCCTTTGGGGAAAGAATCGGCTAAAGAGCTGGGAAGACTACTAAGGAAGCTAATCAGGAACCCATAAAAGAAAAGTGAGGATATAGACAGGAATGGACAAGAAGGTACCAGAATCAAAAGTTACAAAATTGGTTATCAGGATACCTTGCTGGAGTTTCCATTGTAAGCGGCAGAAAGTGACATTCCTCTCTCTGAATCAATTTTCTCTGTTAGATAGAGGCCTACTTTAATTAAAACGTTAGTTTGTCACAAAAGATTATGTGGGCAAAATATTTTAAACCTAAGAAACATATGTAGTATTAAATATTTTTATTCTCTATTCTTTTGGAATTAGCCTAAGTTGATAAACAGCAAAGAAACAAAACAAGTAAAAAACAAACAAACAAACAAGTCATCATATGCATATTTGATTAGGCTTGTTTCGTTATGTTTTCATATCACTTTCTGGAATTGTGTTAATTTTTCATACTTGTTCACATTTTTTATTGTTTTCCACATTTTTAGTTTTCACACAGAAAGAACCTCAGTCTCAGCCCATCTGAATTTCAGCTACAATTTATAACTGGTTTATGAATCTTATTTATATGTAAATAACATGTGTATCTCAATTAGATGGGGAGGGAGACTAATAAAATTTTGTTGCACAGATATGAGTTTGTAATAGGAATTTTGAGGAGCTTGTAATAATAAGCCCCATATATACTATTTTTATAGCAAATCTATTGCTAATGGGATGAGAATTTAAAACTATTTATAGGGTCACTTTTTTCTGCATGGGATAAATTATTTATCGACTCTCAGTTATCAAGCTGATGATGACAAAAAAAGTTAATATATTTTCATGGATTTTTAATGTGCTACAATTTGTTATTTCATATATTTGTTTGTAATCATCATCAATAGTTTTATAGGCCTAATCCCAAAAATGTATAATGAATACCAGAAGTTATTTTCCATATTTTTATGTCTTTGTCAGTGTTATATTTTTGTTCTGTTTTGAGATGCACAATGAAAAATCTATGTTTAAAGAAAATTTTCATTATCTCATGTTGTGATCTAAAAAGTAGTACATTTCTTCTATTTTTAAATATCAAGAATGGATTTCTGGTTATTAATTTGTGTATATATATTTATATTTAAATTTTAAGGTGGATATATATATCTATATATCTATATATAGATATATAGATATATTTTGATCCTAATCAATTTTACATCTATAAAGCTTTACATCTGCTTTATATGCATTCCAGTTGGTAGTTCCTTTCACTATCAGGTGGAGATTTTCTTTAAACTAGTCCACTTTTAGAAAATATTATTAATTATCATGTGTTGTCTATTAAAAGTGTGACAATTGTTCTAACCTTTATATTGAACTATTTCAAACCTTCAAGGCTGGTTATGTTGAAAGTCTGTTGAGAATTATTTTAGTTTGTCTCTGGACAGTGACAGTTTGTCGGATTGGTAATATTTCATTTTCTGTGTTGTTCTGTAGAGGTCCTTCTGTAGCGCCATGGTCGAAGAGCTGAGGATGTCCCTGAAGTGCCAGCGACGGTTAAAACACAAGCCACAGGCCCCCGTTATTGTGAAAACAGAAGAAGTCATCAACATGCACACATTTAACGACAGAAGGTTGCCAGGTAAAGAAACCATGGCATAAAGCTGGGAGGCCAAACACCCAAGCACAAACTGTCGTCTTTTTTCCAAACAATTTAGCGAGAATGTTTCCTGTGGAAATATGCAACCTGTGCAAAATAAAAATGAGTTACCTCATGCCGCTGTGTCTATGAACTAGAGACTCTGTGATCTAAGCAGTTGCAATGATCAGACTTGATTTACAAGCATCATGGACCAACCAAGTTACACGGGGTTATACTGTTTATCATGGGTTCCTCCCTTCTTCTGAGTGAATGTTACACGCGCATTTTGTGACTGGTTCCAAATGCAGTCCAGTAGGAAATTACAGGTTCTTTTTGAAGCCCAACTGTTGCCAGGAGATGGAATGTCAATGCCCCAAAGGTAACCAGTAAAACTGTCAGTAAGAATAAAAATACTTGGAATCGGAAAAAAAAAAACCCACAACAACAACCTGTAGCATTACAAGAAACAGTATGGTCTTCTGAACATTCAGATAATAGAGGTGGTGATGTTATTAGCCCCCAACAACTCAGTACAATGATCATCTGAATAGACAATATGTGTTTATAGGATGTGTGAAAAAATGTAACAAAACAAATCTGAATTTCATGGCAAGTGGAATATAAAACATATCTTCATCAGTGTTTTTCTTTCTTTTTTAACAGTCTGTGTCACTGATTGAGATAGAAATGTCAATTACCAAGGCAATAATGTTTTTCCTTAAAGTCACCTGCAGGTGATTTAACATGTAACTCTACCGGATCCCTATCTATCTACCTATCCCCACCCCACCCAACTTCACACCAAGAATAAAAAGCAACAGTTGGTTCAGAGATTCTGAATTGAAAAGAATAATATTTTGCAATCTTTGTCTTACGTTATAAAAGAGGGCTGGGTATTGATAGTTATGTGGAAGATGAAGCTTCCATTTTAACATTCAGATATTTCATCCAAACCCTAGTTTCTGCTATAAATGAACTTGATGGAGCCTGGGCAGACCTCGGTGAAAGGAAAAAGGGGACTGGTCATCTGTAGAAAAGTATGTGCGGAGAACTTTGAAGTGGACTGCATTTATCAATACAGTCACAGTGTTAAATGAACAAAATTCTTGAGCAGTTTTTTTTCCAAAAAATGTTCAGGTTTATTTGTGGAAATGCAAGATTTCTATGAAAATAGTTTTTGTATGGAAATTTTTGTAATACTTTTTATCAACAAAATAAGAACACGTGTTCCTGTCAGGGGTGTGATGTCAAGCATGAATGGTAGTGCGTGTGCACCACCAACGTTTGGTGAAAACTATTTTTATCAAGAAAAAAAGGAATCATAGAAGAGAAATATTTTCAAGTTAGATAATATAAAAGTTAGGTGCACTACCACCACTGCTTACCATGCCACACCCCTGGTTTCCATGAGGCTGATAACATACTGTAATGAAGAATTGTGTGTAAAATGGTAAAAGACACAGACTTCTTGACAACATTGTGATAACAGTTGAGTGCACACAGTTTGCTGTTTGAATCCAATGCACAAAATTTTAAAAAAATCATTAAAATTATGTCCATTTTACGTTCAGCTTTGACTTTCATTTTTCTTTTATACATATAAATGAATGCACAATATCTTCATTGCATTGAGAGAAGTATACTTCCTGAATCTTTCTAGGTCTTCAAGGATGGCTGCATCCCAACTACCTGGAGGAAAGAAGAGAAAAGGTTGGATGATGAGATTTAGGATGTAATTGTTAGGCTTAGGATAGTATTTAAATGAGAAAAATAGAAGTTCTAGAGGCAACAGTAATTCACCTTACCTCTTTTATGAATGGTTAGTGACTATGTTTATAGGTTAGGTGGGGCTGTATAATGATTACTGATATTATATTTGAAGTTGTACTGATGTCCAATTTAAGACCTCCTTGTGCATTGATAAATCAATATAGTTCAGCAAAGGGAGAGGACATGATAGGCTCAATTTCAACAATTAGTAATGATGTGTGTGTGGTTTAGATGTTATCATCTTAACAAACCTCTTATATTTAAATCACAAGTTATAACATATGGTTTACTAAAATATCCACTATAACTAGAGCACCTGACCAAAAGAAAATTCTGTGATGTATTTTTTAAACTCAAAAAAAGTTGCAAAACCAAATTGCTAATATCTAAATAAATTAAAATTTAAATGTCTAAGCGTTTTCAAAATTTCTAGTGTTAGGGGCATTTTAAATTAAAATTTATATTTTGATAATATTTTTTCCCAAAATTTAGTTTTAGAGAGTTACACAATTCACTGTTAAAAATCTCAGCATTGTATTTTTAGTGGTAAATAACATAAAATAAAATTTCATAAAAGTTCAGATTTTGGAGAATATTAAGCTTTTTATCAATCAGATACTAATCAGGTTTTAAAGCACTTTTTAGTTTTAATTATTTATTATATTGAACAATTTTAATGTCAGGAAATGACAATTATTTTTAAGTAGGAAATAATTAGATTTTTGGTAAAATTTGGCAATCATTTGAAGTATTAAATTTAAAAAATTGAAAAGTTTAAAAAACCTGCTATATTTTAACTATAAAGATAATTTTAAATATATAAACAATGTATAATATTTAATTTTATCCATTTCCTAAAAGATTTCTATATTATTGCCAAAACAGATATTGACCTACTCACTAGTGATTATACATACATGAGATACTATTCTTAATAAAATCTAGATTACTTTCAAAATAATTTCAATCAATGAAAAAAAAGTCTCCTCTCTCTAGGAAGATAGTATATTGGAGTAAACATTACTCTGTAGTGTAACACTCAAATTATAAGAAAGGAGAGAACAATTGTTCTAGTCAACAATATAGCCTGATGACTCCAGGTAATCAGTGGGTAATCATATCCCACAAATAACTCTAATTAGAATGGAACACTAGAGATATATATTCACATATACCCAAACTAGAAAACCCTAGCCAGCTAAGTGACCCTAACAGCTATGAGAATATCTAGGAGAGATATTCACATATTTACAACTAAATTACTATGACCAGTATGGGAATATATTACTAAATTACTAATTACTAAAGGGATATATTCTATTTTACAAATATAAAAAATTCATAAGTATAGTTTATTAGTTATAATATCTCAAATATTTTGAACATCATATTTTAAAAATAAGTTTTTTTATAATTGAATGAATTTATGTACTAAACACTAATGATTTATATGTATTTCTTCAGTTTAACAACACTTTATTCTGCTGTCATAAAAAATTATTAGTTTTTCTGGGTATAGAATGCTAGGTTGAAAATCATTTTCTTAGATAATTTTAAAGATTTGCTCTCATACTTCCAGCCTTCTGTGGATAAACCTAAAGTAATTCAGATCCCTGATTCTTTTTATGAAAGTTTTTTGTGTTATTTTTTTTCTCTTTCTTAGATTTGTTTGATCTATTTTTTTCCCAGCATCCTGAAACAGCCCAATGATAAGCATTGATCTACTTTCATCCATTGTGCTGGGTACTTGCTGAGTTTTTAAATTTGGCTAATGTTATCCTTCAATTTGGAGTAAACTTTCTAAACTATTTCTTTGATGATTTCCTTTTCTCTACTTACTCTAAAAGCTACTCTTAACATTGGAAGTTCTGAACTATTGAATCTAAATTTATTAACCTTTGTTTCCCTATTTCTCATTTATGTAATTTTTATCTTTCAGATATTATACTGAATTTTCCATTTCTGCTGATTGTTTAAATTTCTATGAGATCTAGTTTTATAGCTACAATATCTTCTCTTACATTCCTGAAGTCATCCTATCTAATAAAGAGGGAATATGCTAATTGACCCTCACACCATTGCAAAGTTGGAGGCTCCCACAACCAATAAGGAGGGAATATGCTAATTGACTGCCCCACCCTCAAAGATGGTGGCACCCATAGCCAATAAGGAGGGAATATGCTAATTGACTGCCACACCCTCAAATATGGCAGCACCCACAGCCACAAGATGGTGGCGCCCAGTCCCCTCCACCCCGCTGGGGTGGTAGGCATGCAGCAAGACTGGGTGCTGTGTGCCTGCCTCTGGAGTCCCCCAGTCCCCTCAGCCCCCCAAGCTGACCAGGGCTGGCCCAGGCACAGGTAATGAGGGCCGGCCGAGGCTTGTGCTGCCGGCAGTGTCAGCAGCAGAGTTGTGATGGGACCTTACCTTCCCCTGATTGCCAGGTCACCTCCTGCCCCTGAGGACTCCTGCACTGTGAGAGGGCACAGGCCAGGCTGAGGGGCCTCTCCTCCAGTGCATGAATTTTCATGCACCGGGCCTCTAGTTAATAATAATCTTATAACTTTCCTTTCTTTCTTAAACGACCTCAATTTCCTCCCAATTGCAATTTTTTGTTTGCTTGTTTATATTTTTATCTTTCATATTAGAGATTTTCTTCATATGTTCATTAATTATTAGCATCCTGTTAATGAATAAAAAAGGAGATGAAAATCTGATTTGAAAGCTGTATGTACACAGCAGAGTAGGGGGAGACTATCAAATATGAGGTTTATTATAGATTTATCTAGATGGGCTATTTGTTGATGAATTCCTTCAAAATATCCTCATCTTTGGATTTTTTCTCTTGGGCCTTTTATATTCTCCTGATATATACTTTTAAATTTCTTGCTTGTAGATTAAGGTCCTGACTGCCAATGTTGTGGTAATCATAGATTAAGAGATCTTGAGATCAATGCAATCTGCATTCAGAATAACTAAGGTCACTTAATCACCCTGTTTTAAGTTTAGTACTTAGTCTTTCATTGGACCTGGCATCCTCTAGTCTGGAGTTTTTGTTTTGTTTTGTTTCTTTTTTTGAGAATTCTTTCCTACCATTTTCTGAGTTGGTGCAGAACAGGCTCCCAGGTGTAAAGAAGAGGAAGGAGAACATAGGGAGCAACTGTTTTCAAACTCTGTTTAATAAGTCCTCCTAGTATTTTCCATCCTGCACTGCTAATTATGAATGTACATGGCTCAGCTGGTTCCTGTCCCTTTGAGGATTTTGTGATATAAGTAATCTGGTTAGTTCTCAGCTTTTCACACTGTTCAGTAGGGATTCTATTTTTTTCCAGTCTGATTAGTTAACTATCATTTGTTCATATACTTTCTCCTAACAGAAATTTTGTTGAAATTTTCACCTCTCTTGTCTGCCTTATACTTGGCATTTTATACATTAAAAAAAACACTCTACTGTAATTTTAATTGAGTAGGAAGCAAATTTGATACATGCATTTTATTCTTACTCTTATCTGGAACAAGAACGCTTTCTTTAAAGAAAATGTACTGAAAGCAAATAAAACTAAAACTACTACGGTTCAAATAAAGTGGAGACAGAACAGACCTTGCTCTTGTAATTTCTAAGAATTTAATATTGCCAAATTTTTCTTCTTACCAAATAATTTTTCTAACTCTATATGTCAAGGGTATACTTTCACATTAAAAATTAATTTCACAAAATGGGACCCAAGAATATCTATGAAAAGAGGAATATTTCTATTTTAGTATTTGTCAAATAATACTAAATTTGGAAGCCAAGTAATTTATACCCTAAGGCAGTGGTTCTCAACCTTCCTAATGCCGCAAACCCTTTAATACAGTTCCTCATGTTGTGGTGACCGCCAATTTCATTGTACAAATTGAACATAATTAAAGCATAGTGATTAATCACAAAAACAATATGTAATTATATATGTGTTTTCCGATGGTCTTAGGCGACCCCTGTGAAAGGGTCATTCGACCCCCAAAGGGGTCACAACCCACAGATTGAGAACCGCTGCCCTAAGGGGTAAGCTCTAGTTCAAAACATTCCAATTTCTATTTTATAAAGCTCACGAAGCATGTGTTCTAGTATAGACAAGGAACATTTTCTTAGTGGACTATGATGAACTGGAAGATTTTAAGAATCCTCTTTAATGTATTGCCTTACATTTTACCTTCATTTTACATTTATTATAAGTGTAATTTTTAAAAAATAAACAAATGTATCTCTACCTTTTTACAGGGATATATTTGCTGTTTTCCTACATTTCCACTAGAGATTTCTGTAATAGGATATTTCAAAAATATAATACTCTCAATTGCCTTAGTTAACCCTAAGGTCAATCTGTAGATTTAAATATCTAACAGTCATAAATACAATGAATAATTTAAATTTATATACTCCAATCACCTTAGTCAAAATTCATAAGTTAAATGGGGAAATAAAGAACATACTACACATATGTTCCTTCTATAATATTTTGAAGTATTTTTTAGCATTACCTTTATATCTCAGCTTCTACCCTAATGTTTTCATATGGTTCAGGATAGCTGCTATAACTCCAGCTATCGTGTTCACATCTTTTCTGCCAACAGGAAGGACAAAAGGAAAGAAAAAAAGGTAGGATAGGAAATATTGGCCTTACTTTGGAGAGCCATATGTCAGAAGGAAGGCAGGGGTTCTATTACCATGGGAAATGTATAAACAGATAACAGGAAACAAATTGCAATTTCTGTCATACTGGTATTTTTCTGTCTCTTACCCAGCACACTAAATTCTACCTTGTTCTGTTCCCCTATTTTTATTCTTTTAAATTAAAGTACAGTTAACATGCATTATATTTCAGATGTACAACATATTGATTGTACATTTATATTCCTTACATTGTGATCACGATAAATGTAGTAACCGTCTGTAACCATACAAAGTTATTATGATAATATTGCCTATTTTCCTATGTTTTATATCACATCCCCATGACTTATTTTTTTTTTGTAACTGGAGGTTTATACCTCTATTGCTCTTCACCATTTTCACTTCCCACCCTCCTCCCCTGACTCCTCTCCCCTCTGGCAACCATCCATTTGTTCTCTGAATCTATGAGTCTATTTGTTAACCCCCTACATTGCTCATTTATCACTCATGCACCATCTACCACTAACATTTTCTTTTTTTTAAACAGATTCTTTCATATCTTATTGATTTCTCTTATCTATTTTCCTAATGGAAACCTGGATTTTCCTTTATGACACTGTCTTGAAACAACAAAAGTGGAAACAGTTGACAATTTACTAGTATTTGCTCTGCAGAACACCTTTATTTCATTATAGATAAAGATACATATTTTTAAACCACCATTTGGATTCCCTAAATATTCTTTCTCATTCTTTAAAAACTTGGGCACCTTGATTAGAATTGGCCTGTTACTCTGTGCCCTGCAATCTTTAATTAAGTTTGCACCCATTTGTTTATATATATAAAAACATCTTTGAACCTACATTATGAACCATGCTTTGTGCTAGATACTGGGTATGCAAAAGGAGACATTGCTTGTGATAGTTCAGAGTTTAGAAGAGGTGGCTACCTTAATCAAATATGCTAAACACATACATACAAACTGAAAAGCGCTGTCCTGAAAAGTACTCCTTTTTGTAATATTCTGATGACTGATGAGACTTTACTCACTAGATCTCAAGCAGTACAGTCTAATAGTTGAAAATATAATTTGATTATATTCATAAAATATGCACAGAGAAACATGTACTAGTATAACGAGACAGGCGCACCTTATTTCGCTGTGCTTTGCTTTCTTGCTCTTCGCAGATACATTTTTACAAACTGAAGTTCTGTGGAAACCCTGCGTTGAGCAAGTCAGTCAGTATTATTTCTCCAATAGCATTCCTCACTTCCTGTTTCTGAGTCACATTTTGGTAATTGAAATATTTCAAACTTTTTTAAAATTATATTTTATGGTGATCTGTGAACAATGATCTTTGCTATTACTGTTGTAATTGTTTCTGGTTTCTACAAACTGCTCCCATACAAGACAGTAAACTTCATAAATGTTCTGACTCCTCCAATGAACAGCCACTCCCCTCTCTCTCTCCATCTCCTCAGGCTTCCTTATACTCTGAGACAAATGATATTAAAATTGGGCCAATTAATAACCCTATAATGACCTCTAAGTGTTCAAGTAAAAGCTCTTCACACATCTCTTACTTTGAATAAGCCTAGATATGATTAAGCTTAGTGAGGAAGGCATGTTGAAACCTGAGCTAGACTGAAAGCTAGTCCTCTAGCACCAAACAGTTAGCCAAGTTCATGAAGGAAATTAAAAGTGCTACGCCAGTGAACACATGAATGATAGAAAGCGAACAGCCTATTGATGATATAGAGAAAGTTTTAGTGGTCTGGACAGATCAAATGAGCCACAAAATTCCTTTAAGCCAAAACCTAATCTAGAACAAGGCCCTACCTCCCCTCAATTCCACAAAGGCTGAGAGAGGTGAGGAAGCTGAAGAAGAGTTGGAATATAGCAGAGGTTGGTTCATGAGGTTTAAGAAAAGAAACAGTTTCCATAACATAAAAATGCAAGACAAAGCAGCAAGTGCTGATGGAGAAGCTGCAGCAAGTTATCCAGATCTGGCTAATGTAATTAATGAAGTGGCTACACCAAACAATCGATTTTCAATGTAGATGAAACCACTTTTTTTGGAAGAAGATGCCAACTAGGACTTCCATAGCTAAAAAGAAGTCAATGCCTGGCTTCAAAGCTTCAGAGGACTGGCTGCCTCTTCTGTTAACGCTAAGTTTTGGGTGAAGTTAAGTTGAAGCCAAAGCTCATTTACCATTCTGGAAATTCCAGGGCCCTCAAACATTATGCAAAACCTACTCTGCCTGTGCTCTATAAATGGTGAAACAGCCTGGGTGACAGCACATCTGTTTATAACATGATTTACTGAATATTTTAAATCCACTGTTAAGACCTACTGCTCAGAAAAAAGATTCCTTTCAAACTATGGCTGCTCATTGACAATGTTCCTAGTCACCCAAGAGCTCTGATAAAGATGTACAACAAGATTAATGTTGTTTTCATGCCTGAAAATACAACATCCATTCTGCAGCCCATGGGTCAAAGCTTAAATTTGACTTTCAAGTCTTATTATTTAAGAAATAAATTTCATAAGGCTATCGCTGCCCAAGACTCCTCTGATGGATCTGGGCAAGGTAAATTGAAAACTATCTGGAAAGGATTCACCATTAACAACATTCATAATTCATGGGAAGAGGTCAGGAAATCAGTATTAGCAGGAGTTTGGAAGAAGTGGCTTCCAAACCTCATGGATGACTTCGAGGGATTCAAGACTTCAGTGGAGGAAGTAACTGCAGTCTTGGAAATAGTGTGGAAATGTGTGATGGAAATCGTCAGGGAACCAGAATTAGAAGTGGAGCATGAAGATGTGACCAAAATGCTACAAGCTCATGGTAAAACTTTAACAGAAGAGGAATTGCTTCTTTGGTGTTTTCTTGAGTTGAAATATACACCATGAAGATGCTGTGAAGATTATTGAAATGACAAAAAAAAAAAGAAATAAGTTAGCATACTAGGTAAACTAGTTGATCAATGGCAGGATTTGATAATTTTGAAGGAGGTTTTACTGTGGGTAAAGTGCTGTCAATCAGCATCTCATGCTACAGAGAAAGAGTGCATGAAAGAAATAGTCAATTGGTGCAGCAAACTTCATTGTCTTATTTTAAGTAATTTCACAGCTACTGCAATCTTCAACAACCACCACCCAGTACCATCTTCATCTAGCCATAAAAAGACATCAAGCCATCAGCAGCAGCAAAATGATTACAACTCCCTTAAGGCTCTGATAATGGCTAGCATTTTTAGAAGTAAAGTATTTTTAAATTAAGCTATGTACATAAGCTTTTTAGACATAATGCTATTGCATACTTAATAGACTGTAGAGTATAAATAAACATAACTCTTATATGCACTGGGAAGTCAAAAATTTTGTGACTCATTTTATTGCAATATCCACTTTATTGCAGTGATCAGAACCAAACCCACATTATCTTCGAAGAACGCCTATATTATTGTTTGTGTCTTCCTTCCAGGAACACACCACTTCTGTTAGCTTCAACTCTTGGCACAGGGTAGGATTCTTTTGGGTTTTGAGAATATAAACTGAGATGTAAACTACGTGTTAGTTCATTACTGCCATCCTATTATTTACAGTAGCAAATTTTCCATTATATGCAAATATGACACCATAACCATACCTAAGTTCTTCTTTTACCTGTACTATTCCAATTTGTGTTATTTTTTTCCTCTTTGTCTTCACAAAAGTGTAAGAAAAGATACCACCCATGCTCCATTTTTAATTTTTTGCTTTTTTTTCATGGTAGAAGTAAGCAGTGACCTAACAATGGACTCTGGAACACTGAGAGCATGCTTGTTGAATAGAGGCTATAGAGGAGATAAATGATGATGGGAAAAAAAATAAATAAAATGAATTGGGCTCAAGTAGCCAAATCTCAGATATTTAGCTCTTGTTCAAAAGTTTACTAAAAACAAATGCACTTGAGTCTCTCTCACACAGTGATGGGAAGTAAAGGAATAGCATTTTATGAGAGTTTATAACAAAGGAACCTTATTTAAACTAAAGGATTGGAGTAAATTTCCCTGAGGAAGCGATGATTGCACTGAAATATGAATGCTGAGAAACAGATACTCAGAAAGGAGAGAAAGTTTCACAAGACTGTGTTATAGGAGGGAGCATGGTGTGTATTGGAGGAACTGACAATTAGTGTTAATGGAGCACAAAAAGGCATAGAGATGCCTTCACAATAGTGCAAGTGACCTTAATGATTTGATATTTATCCAAAAAGGAAAGGCAAACCATTTAAATCTCTTAAGCAGAAGCAAGATTGTTAGATAAGATCTGCTTTTGTAAGACTACTCAGGCTTCAGTCTGGAGCATGATTTAAATAGGCACCAGAGTGGATGTAGGGAGGTTAGTGAAGAGGCCAACTCCGTAAGTAACCTGGGCAACATAGTATATTAGTTTAGATCAAACTCCATCAGTAGCAGTGAAAATGAAGAGAAAGAGACATTTTCAAAATGTTTTTAATAGGCAAAAATGTTCATAATTTTGTGGTGAATTCAATAATAAATATACAGATTGCTCACTATTGTTATGCCATAACTTATAATTAGTACTTTATTATAAGTTATGGCATAATCTCTGAGAAACCCTATAAAGCCAGGGCTAATATTATCCCTATTTTATAAGCAAGGAAACTATTGAGAACATAACTTGAGTAAATTTTTAAAGTCTTACAGGTATCAAAGTTAGAATAATTCCGATGTTCTTGGACACTATATTTGGTCATAGTCACAAACAACAATATCTCAGTGGCTTATCAGAGTGAAAGCTTATTTCTTAGTCATCAAAATGTTCTTATGGGTTTTTTAAAATGTCTCTTTAAGGGTCTTGAATTGCCTCCCTCTTTAAGTGCCCTTGTGAGACCTTCTCCTGTGTCACATTCAGGGACCTTTGACAGGAGCTAGGCACATGTTCCTGATCCACTGCCAGGGGCTACAAGTCAGGGGGGTGCAGGCTGGAAGGAAACAAAAACTGGTTTAGTGCGAAATAGGAGTGCTATGCAAATCTGGGGGGGGCGGTGTGTGGCACCCACAACTGATGTCATCAATTCAAATAGAAAATAGAAGAAAGTGGAAGAAAGTTTTAGAATTATGAGAAAGTTAATGCATTTAGTTGTTTTTTTTAAATATATTTTGATTTCAGAGAAGGGAGAGGGAGAGAGAGATAGAAACGTCAATGATGAGAGAGACTCATTGATCATCTGCCTCCTGCATGCCCCACACTGGGGATTGAGCCTGCAACCGGGGTATATGCCCTGACCGGGAATCAATTGGTGACCTCCTGGCTCATCAGCGGACACTCAATCACTGAGCCTACCAGCTGGGCGGTGCATTTGGTTTTGGTTTTGACACAGCTGGAGATATCTGTGAAACATCCAAGTGGACATTTCTTTTTAAGCAGTTGATTACACATGTGTGAGTTAGAATTCGACTCTGGAGTACACTCATCATAGAAATATTAATTGAAGTAGTGAATGTAAACAAGATTGCCTCAATAAAAAGAGATGTGGGTCTAGAAGAAACCCTTGACTACTCTAAACTTTAATTGTTGAGTAAGGAGGGTATGTTTGTGAGGGAAAGTGAATACGTACATGGCCAGAAAAATAAGACTTTATAGTTTTTCCATGTTACCCAGAGAAGGGTCCACAGAGCCTCATCCTAGGTTAATGTCTATAGCCCTTAATATCCTAAAGATGGAAAATGAGGATGTCCTCAAATTCCTTGCTTCAGGAATATGATTAAGTTATAACAACTTGGACAACAGAAAAAAATTAATATTTACATTGTAAATTTAAAGAATGCCTGGGAAAAGCGTCTGCTAGGAGCTTGGGACATAACTGACATTGGCAGTCAAGCTGACATCCGTGTCATATTTCTTGGAACACTGCCCCATGTTGGTACTTAATTTCTGGAACTTTCATTAGCTAAATATAAGCAGAGGAGGGTTCTTATCTTAATGGTCTCACCATTACACTGAGTTACATAGACAGGTTGATACATTATTTGGACCTTGCCATCCTGTACCATAGGTGGCTCACTCAGTGAGTCTAATATGATTGAAGAAGTCTTGGCCGTGTGTGGTGCCATTCATGTGAGCACCCATGGATGTCATTCCTGATCTCTATGTAGAAATCCATGAGATTAGAAAGGGAAAGCAGGCACCTGCTACAAAGGTTGTGTCCAGGTGGGGTTTTAGGGTGATAGACCAATTTTTACTGCCCAAGCAAGATTTCACACTAGTTTAAAGGTATGCAGATGGCCCATGTGAGTTTTTGGCAGTTCCCTACTGAAGACTGGAGTGCTCAGCTTGCCACAGAACATGCAACTCCCACTGCTTAGTCCACTGACAAAGTAAACACACCCATAGAATAGTCTTAAGAGTTCATAGACAAGCTCTCAGACTACGAAATAAGGTCAATGGAAAATAACAGTCTTTTACTCTGTCTATACTGAGCCTCTTTTGCTCCAAGTCCATTATAGTAACATGCATGTCTAGCCACACCCTTGCCTCCAGTGCCATAGGAATGAGCCCTCACATCCAGGTATCAGACTCTGAAATTACTGCCTCTGAACAAAAGCTCCTGTTTTCTCTTTTCCTAATTCCATGTTTCCACCTCATTTATTATTATTTTACCTTGTGTCCTTATCATTTCAAGCTTTTCTAGTTTCATTATATCCTTCCTCCCCTCTACCTTCAGACAATACACAGTGGAGATGAGAATTTCCACAGCAGAGGTATACACAGAGAGAATAAGTATAATAATCTAGGATGTCTTCTGACTTTTTTAACTTAAAATTATGTTGGGAAGATTTGTGTGTGCTTTCTCTGCTAACTCTTGTTCATTGTTCTTCACTGCTGTATAATACTTATTGACTGTAACTACTGTAATTTGTTTATGTGTTCTCTAGTCAGTGGCTATTATACTTTTTTTCTTTTTAACTAATGCATTCTGCTAGCAGATATATATGGTATAATGCATTAAAATGTGGAGGGGGTATACATACTCTGAGCCTTGGGGTATGGCCAAGTTCTGCTCTACAACACTGCCAAAGTCATTGTGCCAATCAGTTCCTTAATCATCAATATGTAAGATAAACTGCTAATCCATTGCCTCTCCAACTCCTTGTCTTTTTGTTTTAACTTGCTTATCAAATGTGTCAAATGCCACTGTGGTCTTGTTTTGTGTTTCCTTGTTGACTAGTGCTATTCATCTTCTATTTGTTTCATATTCTTTGAAATGTCTATTCTGGTCTTTTAACACAGTGTCTATTGTGTGTTTTTTAAAATGATTTCTATTGTTGATGTTACCCAATCTGTTATTTGGTTTTATTTGCTGCAAACATACCCATCCCATATGTTACCTATGTATTTTTCACTTTAAAGTTTGTTTGATGAACAGAGGTTGCTAATCTTAATGTTCCCAAATTTATCATTCTATTATTTTATTATTAGAATTTTTGGTACCCTGTTTAAACAATACTTCTTTAAATGATAACAGAATGATATTCATCTACATGTTGTTTCTAAAAATTTGTTTTACTTTTTAATTTTAGTTTAATTTAAATATGTGCATAACTTTTGCCTCCTAACTGAATAACCATGTTTCCCTCATTTAATTTGTTGAACAGTATCTCCTCTCAGTGATCCGCTATGCTTTGTCTGAAACACATTAGGATTCCCTGTATGCATAGGTCTGTTTCTGGGTTTTATATTTCATCCTTTCTTATTTTTTCTCTTCAGAAGTATCTTGTTATACCACCTAGATTTCAGAATCAACCATTCATGCTACCAAAAACATACATATAACTGCTGAAACTTTAATAAGAATGAATCAAACCTTTGTAGAAATTTGAAAAGAATTTTTGTATTTCTTTGATCTTATCTTCTTACCCATAAACACGTACTTGTCTTTGGTCCCTTACAATTTTTGTACATAGTTCTCACACACATATTTGTTTCACTTATTCCTAGGTAATTTATATTTTTTGTAGCTATTGTAAATGATGTCTATTTAAAAATGTCATTTTTATGCTGTTTGTTGTTTGTATATAAGAATGTGTGTACATATATATAATATATGCACATATATTATATATGCACATAAATTATATATATTTTATATATACTATATATACATATAAACCTTGCTAAACTCTTCTTTAATTTTTACATATTTGTCTCTAGATTATTTTGGATTTTCTATGTAAATAGTCACATGATATGCAAATAATTAATGTCTTATTTCGGCTTCCAGTCTTTCATTTCTAAGTTTCTTCTTGTCTTATGGAGCTATCTATGATCTCTAATACAGTGTTGAAAATAATAGGCAGTGGTCAACATCCTTGTTTTTTTCTGACTTTAAGGGGAATGTTTCCAATCTACCTGACATTACTCACTTTACCTCAGTCTTTTGAGATTGCTGCTTACATCATTATCTCCACCCAAATTATTTTCTTTCCCACCAGTATTTTTCTAGATTTTCACCTATGTCTCAAAGACTGTGCTGAACCTCAAGTTACAAAAGTATATATGAGTTTGTCCCCAGGGACAGACTTTGAAGGAGGCACAGAAGTAAATAAGTAAATGCCCTCAAATATTTTGGATTATTTGCATATGCCTGTACAGAGGCCATACCGTCATTATCTTTTACTCTTTAAATGCAAACACTTTCTAATTTTTTTTCAATGTTTTCATTTTTAATGCACTCCTCACACTCTGCCGGGGTTCATGTCCCAGCATCAAGAAGGGTTCAGGAATCTGGAAAAGGCTGTGCGTAGATGACATAGGAATCCAGAGACTAATAAAGAGTCCGGAGACGAGATATAATTTTGAAAGGCATTGGGGTCAGAGGACCTTCAGCTAAAGGAACTGAAGACTCCCTCCTTGTCTAGGACCCTTGCTTTTATTAACACAATTTGTCCTAAGGCAAGGTGGAGATAATACACTTCAAAGGGTAAGGTTTCAAAGGGTACAGAAGCATTGTCAGTTTGGGGAATAGCCTATGGCTGTCCAAGTGTTTGGCCAATAGGAGGCAATAACATGTAGATTAAGATGCCCTTTAACTGTCTGGCAGCCACAATCAGTTTCCTATTCAGGTTTGGGGAAATGCCTTTAGCCATTCCCAACAGGTGACTACATGTGTGACTCAACCCTGTTGAGTCCCCAAGTCTCATCAACCTTTTGATGAAACTCTTAAAATTATGACATGCTGGAATTGGTCTACGACAACACTCCAAATAATAGAACGTGATAAATCAGCTTGCTGCAAAGAAGCAAAATAGTCTTTCATTGTTTTTTCCAAGTTATCTTTGATACAAATAGTAGTGTTTTGCCACGCCATTGAGAAATATTTTGAACTGTACATAAACTGATTCCAGACTGTCTTTTTAGCCATTTCCATGATTGCACCCATATGCTCTCTGTTTCAAATAACTGAGTAATAATGTTGCCATGAAATTTTTTATATCCTAAACTTACTGTGCCTCAAAGGTTTTAATGCCCTTCTCCTATCAGAATTTCCTGCTACTTTTTCATGGTCTAGGTCACAGGTAGAAATGTATTAAGATCTACTTTTAAAGTCTTCCAAATTTAGCACAGTCTTTCACATACTAGGTGCACGATTTTTTGTCCTACAAATTTTTTCTTTGAGAAATAATTTTAATTTATATTTTACTAGAGGCCCAATACACGAAATTTGTGCAGGGGGGGCCCCTCAGCCCAGCCTGTGCCCTCTCATAATCTGGGACTCCTTGCTCCTGCTCGCTCTTTACCGCTTGGCTCACTGCTCCTTAGCACTGCCGCAGAGGCTCCTGCCACTGCAGCTGTGCTCACCAGCCATGAGTCCGGCTTCTGGTTGAGTGGAGCTCCAGCTGTGGAAGTGCACTGACCACCAGTGGGCAGCTCCTGCGTTGAGTGTCTGCCCCCTGGTGGTCAGTGCACATCATAGGGACCAGTCATTCTACCATTAGGTCAATTTGCATATTATCCTTTTATTATATAGGATAGCCTGAAAAATATAAGTAAATTAGTCTAAAAGTTAATTAAATGTCAGTAGGAGAAGTATGAAAATAGAATTTAAAAATGTTCTGTGATCATAGTGGTTACAGAAAAGAACTGATATACATCATTTATTTATGATAGTTTCAAGTGCATATTATGTTTTATGGGTTTTTCTCTACAATGTCATGCTTAATGTTTTTTTTTAATTTATCATTTAATCCTTTCTGAAGTAAATCTTATTTGTCACATGTGTTAGCAATGTTGGTATAGCCCAAAAACAGTGAGTGAGAAAAAGTATGACTTGAAAGTAAAATTGGTATTTAACCACAAACTGACTCCTTAGAGACCTCGATGCTCATCTAATGAATTCAGTATTGTTAGTGCAGTCAGAGGCACTAAATGATTTTTATTAGGGAGTTATGTGATCAAATTTGAGTTTTCAATGAGAATTTTGACAGTTGTGTTTCCAGAAGAATAGCCAAATAACCATTAGGGGCATTCATGAGCCTGTCACCTTAAACAAAAAGTTGAAAATGCATGGATATATATATATATATATATATATATATATATATATATATATATATGTATTTGAAGCCTTACTTTGCTAGTTTTTTTCTGTAATACAGAAAAAATTTTCTTATGTCTAATTAGGAAAAAAATCCTTGATTATTCAAAAGACAGCTGAGAAGCAATGTCCCATTGCCCTTCACATAATTTGTTTTTGTGTCTGTGGAAAAAGTTCAAGGTTTAGATTTTTCAATAAATATTTTTTGGAAGAAAATGAACAGTGGCATCACATTAAAATAACAAACCACTAAATAATAGTTAAAACTCCATTGGCTGGAGGTGGCAGAGAAGGCTGTGCTGGTGATCTGGTGAGAATGAGTTATTAGGAGAGTCAAGTTGAAAATTAAATAAATCACAATAAATCATATCAAGTAAATATAAGAAAATTTTCACTGATATTATTAAGCCGGTAACATGATCAGATAGAAAAATAGGAGGAAAAATGGTTACCAGTATAAGTAAACATTTTCTTTAGCTTTTAATGTTAAACTTTGGACTGAAGGAGAAATCGTGGGTTTCTCAATGTACTCTTCTCCATGGACATTTCATATAATCTCCTTGCTTAAATTACTAACTATATTTCAGTGACTCCCACATCTGTGTTGAGTCTAGAACACTTATCTCATTGCCAGACACCTCTATGTCACCCAGTGAGCATCTACAGATTTACCTCAAATTCTCACCATTTCCTTTTTAAAGTTATTTCTAAGCACTCTACTAGATGCTGAAACAGAATCAAATATATTACAATAAGCAGATTGAAATCCTTTGTGAAAAGTGATCTTATAGGCATGCATAGACTTTTATGATCTTGTGAGGAGGGCCGCCGAATCCAGTTGGGGGCCAGTAAACATGAATGGGGAAAGCCTCCTTAGCAGATTGTACATAAACTACCTGATTCAACCCATAAATAATCTGGCAAAGTATGGGAGTTGGGGAGGGGAGCGTTGCCAGTAGAGGGATAAGTCTAAAGACAGAAAAGAGGAACAAGAGCACACCTTATTCATAGAACTGTGAAAGCTTAAATGGGGTCCAAAAGTTACATTTGAGATTGTGAGTATAAATGGGGGAAGAAAGGAAAGGTCATAAAGTAACGCTATTCTGAGGAGTTCCTACATATCCATTAGGAAATATGCAGTCATTGATATATTGATGGGATAATTTAATTATCTTTATATTTTAGAAAAAAATGCATCGGAGTGGCAGAGAATTGATTTGTGGGGAACCTAGAGTGGAGTCTTAAAAAAAATAAGAAAAATAAAAATGAGTAAGTGGCTCTTATTTAGTCCCTATAAAGAAAAGCAAAAGAGCACAAAGCAAAAGAAAATATAACAAAAACTAAATCAATAGCAATGGGAATGAAGAAATTTAAACAACTTTGAGTTGAACCATAAGCTATAAGATACAATTGCTTGTGGAGAGAAGATAAGGTAGGAATCAAAGATGACTCCCAGATTTCTGGTTTGGGCAACAACATGGAGAATTATGAATTACAATTAGAAAAGAGAGCCCTGGCCAGTGTGGCTCAATTGGGTGGGTATCTTCACATGCACCAGGAGGTTGCCAGTTCAATTCCTGGTCAAGGTCACATACCTGGGTTGCTGGACCAATCCCCAGTAGGGGGCTTGCAGAAGGCAACCTATGATTGATGTTGTACTCTACCATGTTGGTGTTTCTCTCTCTTACCCCTCTCCCTTCCTCTCTCTCTAAAAATCAATAAACTTATTTTTTTAAAAGAAAAGCAAACATAGGATGCAACAAAGTTGTGAGAATTATCTTTCACATCTCATTTTCCATCACCCATATACTCAATTATTATTAACAAGAGGCTGGGTGCATGAAATTCATGCACTGGGGGGGGGGGGTCCCTCAGCCCAGCCTGCCCCCTCTCACAATACAGGAACCCTTAGGGGAATGTCCTACTGACGGCTTAGGCCCGCTCCCCATGGGGAGCAGGCGTAAGCCACAATCTGGCCTCCCTCTGCAGGAGGCGACCAGAATGATCAGGTGAAGGTGCCACCCTCATCACCCCGCTATTTCTGCCACTGCCGGCCGCCGCAGCAGCCAAGGTGTTTTCATCAACACGGACTCCAGTCCCTTTACCATAAAAAAATGACAACTTTCTTTAGGCATTTTCAAGATATCTCTTTCATAGAATATGACATTTTTTTCTTTCTTTTTTTTTTTTTTATCCTCATCTGAGGATATTTTTCCATTGATTTTTAGAGAGCGTGGAAGAGAGACGGAAAGACAGAGAGAGACATCAATGTGAGAGGCACACTTCTATTGGTTGTCTCCTGCATGAGCCCTGACCTGGGCCCTGGCCAGTGAGGAGTCAGCAACCTAGGTACATGCCCTTGATCAGAATCAAACCCGGACCCTGCAATCTGTAGGCCGAGGCTCTATCCACTGAGCCAAACCAGCTAGGGCAGGATAAGACATTTCTTAGCCTCTCCAGCAGGAGACCTTCATTTTTCCTCCAGGAGTGA
>NW_005871288.1:1637640-1640332 GCF_000147115.1 Myotis lucifugus
GGAAAAAACCCCTAAGATCCACCCCTCACTGGTAATCTCTACTGACCCAAGCCAAAGTGGCCATACCCGGAAGGCTTAAACCCAATGAGGCGGGTCAGAAAAAAAGGTGTTTCCCTTCTGCAGGCTCCCCAAGCAGAGGCAGGGACTGCTGGCCGCACCCATGGGCTGCAGACACCCCCCTGTGGGGTTTGTGTCTTCCACTCCCAGGCCCCCAGCAAGCCCCAGCACTGCTGCTGCAGGGCTGCTGGGGCCAGGCCCCCCTGCGGGTTTGTGTCTCCACACCGGCCCCCCTGTGTTTTGTTCTCTCTGGCTCTGTGCACGCGCTTGGCCACTCCTCCTGAGCTGGTTATGTAATCCTGGCCTAATTTATATATATATATATATATATATATATATATATAATTAACATCCCTTCCTGAGAATTTTTTATTCAACAAGTGATTATTTAATGATGTGAATATACTTTAGATAATACACTAAATTAGTTAATCCCTATCCTCAGGAGCTAAAGTAACCTGTCTTCCTGAGTATTTTTTAATTTAATCTACTTTCTACCACCTTTACTAATGCCTTATTTCAGACTTGGTACACTAACTTGTTTTCTTTTCCCTAGTCTCATCTTCTCTTAAATAACCTTAACACTTCTGATAGAATAAACTTTTTAAAACCAGCTAGAACTGCTTCCATTATAACACTATTGACATAATGTACTGGCATCTTATATGCATATTTCTACTTTCAAGCTGTAGATTCTTGTAGGAACAAGAAGTAGCTCTACTTTCTTTGTATTTCTCTTTCCTACCACAGTGTGCAACAAATGTTTATTGAGCTCAAGTTTTTGTGCAATGAGTGAGTGAATGAATGAATTAATTAATTCAAGAATAAGTCGCAGAAATACACTCATATCTGCTGGAGTTTTAGGGAGAGTTACCAGTAAGGAAAGATGACTGTGTGTTCCCACAGCCCTTGACGTTTCATTATAGCCCAAGATCTAGTCATAAGTTTTGAAAGTCTAACTTTTAGTTTTATCTGTATTAAGAGTTGTTGGTCTCCACAAAATTGTCTTTTGGAAGCTGTACCTTTAAACTAGAGTGACATATCTAGCAAACGCAGGTTGCCATTCTACTTACAAATGTTTGAATCTATTACTATGTACCAGCACTGTCCAATACAACTAAATCTCTATGATGACGGAAATGCTATAAACCTGCACTGTGCAATAAATTAGTCACTAGTTAAATAAAGTCAGTAAAGTAACTGGATACAAAATAAATATCCAGAAATCAGTTGTATTTTTATACACCAATACAGAGCTATCAGACAGGGAAACTAAGAAAACAATTCCATTCAAAATTGCTTCAAAAAAAATAACAAGATGAAAAGACAACTAACTGAATGAGAGAACATATTCACTAATGATATACCTGATAAGAGATTAATATCCAACATTTATAGAACTTATACAACTCAACACCAAATAAAACAATCAAATTAGAAAATGGACAAAGGATCTGAGTAAACACTCTTGAAAAGAAGCATACAGATGGCCAATTGCCATATGAAAAGATGCTCAACATCACTAATTATCATAGAAATGCAAATTAAAGCCGCAGTGACATATCACCCCACGTCTGTCAAAATGGCTACCATCAACAAATAAAAAAATAACAAGTGTTGGCAAGGATGTGGAGAAAAGTGAACCCTCATGCACTTTTGATGGGAATGCAGACTGGTGCAGCCACTGTGGAAAGCAGTATGGAGTTACCGCAAAAAAATTAAAAATGAAACTGCCTTATGGTCCTGTGATCCTACTTCTGGGAATATATCTGAAGAAACCTGAAACACTAATTTGAAAGAATACATGCTCACTGTAGCCTTATTTACAACTAGAGGCCCAGTGCACGAAATTTATGCATGGGGGTGGGGGTGGCATCCCTCAGTCCGGTCTGCATCCTCTTGAAAATCAGGACCCCTCGGGGGATGTCAGGCCTAAACCAGCAGTCATACATCCTTCTCACAATCCGGAATGCTGCATGCACCAGTGACCATACTTTTCATACTGGTGAAAGGCATCTTGCTCTTGTATGGACAGCTACATTTTTTGCCCTGATTATAAAAAGTAGTACATAACATGATCCTTCTGAGGCAGTAGTACCATTTTCCCCATCTTATGGGTGGAAAAACTGAAGCAGAGAGAAGTTAACTAATTGGCTTTGTCACATAGTTATGTGTCGGAATCAGGGCTGACCACAAAATGTGCAAGCCAGAGTTCATGCATGTCATCGCAGCATCATCCTGTTTTTTTCAGTGTTAGAGTAGGCTTGCCAGGTTTTAATTTTTAAATCTAAGAGACTATTCCTAATACATAGGGTAGAGTCCCTAGGCCTGGCTGGCGATCAGGGCCATCTGTGAGGTGACTTGTGGGTGGGGCAATCTAGGGGCCCTGCTGGCACCTGCCTTGGCTGGTGGCCTGGTGCTGCCCACTGGCTGGCCCTGCTCTTCCCTTGCCACCAGTCACCGGTCACCTCCCTCTGCCTACCTGGTGGTCAGTGCATGTCATAGAGACCAGTTGCTCGGCCGGTCGTTCTGCCGTTTGGTCAATTTGCATATTAGGGTTTTATTATATAGGATAGGCCTGATTTGGAAGCAGCCTAAATGTTCATCAGTAGTTGAGTTGATCCAAAAGCAATGG
>NW_005871288.1:1640672-1671721 GCF_000147115.1 Myotis lucifugus
AGAACAGACTCATAGATAGAGACAGTCTGACAGCTGTCACAGGGAGGAGGGTACAGGGCTGGGTGAAAAGGTGGAGGGATTAAGCAAACAAAACAAAACTCATAGACATGGACAACAATATGTTGAGGGGAAAGAGGAGTGAGAGCATATAGGTAGATGATGGTATAGGGATGATAATTGGTGATGTAAGGAAACTTGATGGTGAACACATAATACAATATACAGATGATGTAGTATAGAATTGGATACCTGAAACCTATATAATTTTATTAACCAACTAGAAGCCTGGTTCAAAGATTCGTGCACTGGTGGGCTCCCTCAGCCTGGCCTTTGGGGATCAGGTCGAAACTGGTTCTCCAACATCCTCTGAGGGGTCCCAGATTGCGAGAGGGCACAGGCCAGGCTGAGGGACACCACCAGTGTACAATTGGGGCCAGGGAGGAACCACAGGAAGGCTCTAGGTTGTTTGGCCCATCTCCCCCAGTTCTGATCAACTGGACCCCAGTAGCAAGCTAACCTACAGGTCAGAGCATCTACCCCCTGGAGATCAGTGCACATCATAGCGACCGCTGGAATGGTTGAATGGTCAGACACTTAGCATATTAGGCTTTTATTATATAGGATGTCATCCAATAAATTAAATAGAAAACAAAAATAAACAAAACAAACAAAACAAAATGTCAACAAAAAAGTACAGGCAGAAAACTAAACCTCATCTGTGGGAAACCTTTCTTAACCTTCTTCATATTTTCCATTTTCATTTGTAGATGCCAGATCTGTTGCATTAATTTAACCAATATTTTAAGATCTATCAATATTGTTAAAATTTCCTATGAAACATGCACTGAGTATAATTCACATCAGATAATTTGTATATAGGTGATCTTGAGCTAAAATTATAAACATAAAAGTTGAGAAAATCAATTATTAAAAATTGTATGTAGCACAAGCAAATATTTTTAATGTTTTAACATATATTTTAGCATGAACTTGCCAAATGCTTTTTTTGCCAGCATATATTTAGATATTTTCTTTTAAATCTTGGCATAGAATAGAGCATTCAAATATGTGTTGTGAGAAAGACTGATTGGATTTTCTATAGATCTGTGGTTAAGAACATATTTTGTGATAGCTGGCAGCCTGGGTCTAATCTTGGTTTCATTGTTGTCTGCCTGTAATCAAATTATTTAACCATCCCATGTCTAATTTTCCTCACCTATATAATGACAAATAAAACATCATCTTAAAAAATAATTAAATCATACAATATATGTGGAGTCCTTATATAACAGTGAATATAGTTAATGCACAGGATACTAGCTATGATTATCATGTTAGTAAAGAGTTGCTGACTTTTTCTTTTCAGAAAAAATGCATATTTTATGTGGCAGATTTCAAGCCACTTGACTTAAAAAAGCAAAAATAATAAATTAAACATCAGTATGTTAGCATTACTCTCTACATCAATGGTTCCCAATGTGGGGCACATGCCCCACAAGGGGGCAATTTGATTTTTAAGGGGGGCAATTTGAGAATGAGTTATTAATAGTGAATTATTTGCATTTCTTATGGTTCTAGGGGCCTCATATACAGTATATAAGCATATATATTGTGACATATTTATGCATTTCAGTTCTCTATTATATGTTTTAAAACTTTATTTGATATTTTTACATCACTTTATATTATTATATCACTTTATATTATTATTATTATTATTTTAACAATTTGTTAGTGATTTCTTCCTCAATACCTCAACTGTCCTTTCATTCTTTCATTTTTCTCTTTCATGGATGCCATCTTCTTTGGAAGCTAGTTTAGGCCAAGTTAATGGCCTTTTAGGCTTTCTCCATGTGAATAGGAGTTCACTTTTTGAATAATAAGAATTATATGTCACAGGGGAGGCTTCAGGATTTTAGAGAGGCTTAGGTGGGGCATGGCCAAAAAAAAAGGTTGGGAACCACTGCTCTACAAGTTAGGCCTTGTTTGCAGTCAATGTCCAACTTCCAATTGTATGAGCAAAATTACATGTTGTTTTTAAACTAATGACACTTGCCTTGGAATCATGATCTAAGAACAGAATGTACAGGATATGTAAATATTTAAATAAAATAATATATGAACTCTCAATGTAATTAATTAAAGTGTTTTTCTTTATAAACATAAAAATACCTAGAGTATTTTCTTATACAGCGAATGTAAATTGTCTAGTAAATATTATTAATTATAGTATATGTTAGTGCACTTAGTGTGATTAAAAGGAGGATTTATTGACAAAATGTTATCACCTAAGAAGTGATATGTAAGTACTACATTAAGGTTGCTGATGGAAGCTGAGCATAAACAAATGACATTCCAAAATAAAGATAAGTAAAATCACCTTAAGTACAGAACTTCCAATGTTTGGAAATGTTATTTCAATGTAAATATATTGGCTTGTCAATTACAACCATGAGCATAAGAAGTAGAGTCAATATAAGAATGGCTATCCAATTAGAACTCTGATGAAACATTCCTAAATGCACTTATAAGATGGATATTTCTTCTCGGTAATTGAAAAAGAAATGAAGAGCGATACTAAATGCATGGTTTCACAGCAGTTTGAAAATACAGACTTCATGAGGGAAAAAGGAAGAAAATTGCTTTTATATCAGAGAGGCCCTGGGGAAATCAGTAGGGTGTGTGTGTGTGTGTGTGTGTGTGTGTGTGTGTGTGTGTGTGATGCAGAGCTGTGGAGTGATGACTTGGAAGAGTGTTTGTGTGTGTGTTCAGCTATTTTTTTTTTAAGCCCTAAGGTCACCTAAGAGGAAAAAAGAATCACAAGCTGTGTTTTGTGTAAATTTCTATTTTCCAGGTTAATTCTTTCTTCAGTTGATGTCTGTTTCTTAATATGAGATGTTACTGTGAATTTAATCTGACCTCTCTGGTGTGAATATACAGTTTCAATCACTAAATGGTCTGTAGTAAAGATAAAACCTTATGCTTAAAATAATTAATTTTAAGAAAGTAGAAACTGTTCCTGAGTTTGTAAATTGTTCTTCCCTGCTATGGATTCTGTCTTGTGATAATAAGAAAACAATGTGACCTTCAAATCAACATAAAGAATGAGAAGTTATTTTCTATAACACAAAATTTTAGTACAGAGTTGGGAAGGTCAACTATAGGAAAAATAAAGTAAAGAAACCAAGAAAGTGATTATAGAGCTATACTTAAAATGTGTGTATAAGTGATGAGTTAGAAAGATATTTTTTGTCCCTGTTGTTAATTCTTTGTGTTATTGTTACCTTTCAATGCTGATCTAATCTTCTGTATATTTATTTACTTACTAGAGGCCTGGTGCACAAAAATTTGTGCACTCGGGGGGTCCTTCAGCCCGGCCTGTGCCATCTCGCAGTCTGGGACCCCTTGGAGGATGTCCACCTGCTGGCTTAGGCCCCCTCCCTGGGGGATTGGGCCTAAGCTGGCAGTCAGACATTCCTCTGGCAGCTTGGGAGCGCTCAGGGGATGTCCACTTGCCAGCGGGGACCAGGCCTAAGCTGCATGCGGACATCCTTAGCACTGCTGAGGAGGTGGGACAGGCTCCTGCCATTACTGCTATGCTGGCAGCCATCAGCCTGGCTTGTGGCTAAGCAAGGCTCCCCCATGTGGGAGCACACTGACCACCAGGGGGCAGCTCCTGCATTGAGCGTCTGCCCCCTGGTGGTCAGTGTGTGTTATAGTGACCAGTCATTCCCAGTCATTCTGCTGTTAGGGTCAATTTGCATATTACCCTTTTATTATATGCCTGGTGCATGGGTGGGAGCTGGCTGGTTTGCCCTGAAGGGTGTCCCAGATCAGAATGGGGGTCCCACTGGGGTGCCTGGCCAGCCTGAGTGAGGGGCTGAGGGCCGTTTTCAGGTTGACCACACCCCCTTCAGGGAGGAGGGTCCTGCTGGGATGCCTGGCCAGCCTGGGTGAGTGGCTGATGGCTGTTTGCAGTCTGGTCAAGTCCCCCAGCAGGGACCCTCACCCCTTGAGGGTGTGACTAGCCTGGGTGAGGGGCTGATGGCTGTTTTCAGGCTGGCCACATATCCTTCAGGGTGGGGGGTCCTGCTGGGGTGCTTGGCCAGTCTGGGTGAGGGGCTGATGGCTGTTTTCAGGCTGGCCAAGGCCCCAGTGGGGACGCTCACCCCATGAGGGTGTGGTCAGCCTGGGTGAGGGTCTGATGGCTCTTTGCAGGCTGGCCACAGCCCCTTCAGGGTGGGGGTCCCCCCTGGGGTGCCTGGCCAGCCTGGGTGAGGGGCTGATGGCTGTTTGCAGGCTGGCCACAGCCCCTTCAGGGTGGGGGAACCCCCTGAGGTGCCTGGCCATCCTGCGTGAGGGGCTGATGGCTGTTTGCAGGCTGGCCACAGCCCCTAGCCACCCAAGCTCCCAGTGGAGGCTGGCTGGAAGCAGGTATCTGGGATTTATTTGTCTTCTATAATTGAAACTTTGTTGCCTTTAGCGAGGCCACAGCAGACGGGAAGCTTGGCTTCCTCCATCGCCGGGGCAACCAAGCCTCCTGCTTGCTCCAGCTCCGTGGCTGTCGGCCGCCATCTTGGTTGGGTTAATTTGCATATAGTCACTCTGATTGGCTGCTGGGTGTGGCTTGGGGTGTAGCGAAGGTATGGTCAATTTGCATGTTTCTCTTTTATTAGGTTAGATTTGTTTTTCAATAAGAGTAATAGTTAACCTGCGGCGAGTTTTAAGAAATATTTTTCAAATGAACAATTCTAAGACAGGCAAGTATTTAACTTTGGGAAATCAAATGTTTTTGAAACTCTTGGTTTTTTAGTTCCTCGAGTCTATCAGTAGACAATAGCAATATCCATTGCTAATTAGTAGATATCCTCAAAATACCATTTTTAAAGTGAACTTTATATAATGCAAAGGCTTTTCTCACAATTGCATCTATAAATGTAATCTGTTATTCATCCTAAAACTTGACAGATACCTTCACAAAGATATTTTAGGAAACAGGCCTGAGATATCAATAGTTCACACCTAATCAAAGAAATAAGGTGATATGGAAAAGAGAAATGAGAAAAGCCCAGCAGGACCAGTGGTGGGATATGAGCTAAATATTAACCAACAATGCATTTCAACTTTGCTTCACACTCTTAGCTCTTCCATTTTGCTTCACTTATGCAGTACTCATAATTTTGTGAATTACAAATACTTCTGACATTGTGGTTAAAGATATTGAAAAAAGCAATACACAAATAAGAAAACATGCAGAAAATTGTGTATCATAAATGTAGGGAGTACATGGACTCAGGATTACTCGTTCTCTGAGTTGATATTTTTGGTTCAAGTTTGATCAAATTATGTGCCCAAATATATTCAGAGATTTATAAAAGATAAAGAAAATCAGTTTTGAGCATCAGCAATCCTACTTTTTCCTGCAGTTAATTCACTGTAGAGATATACAAAATGATGTTATTCAAAGCCAATAAATAAATATTAAGCTTGAGAAAAGTGTAATCATTCAAAAAAAATTCTCTATTATAATCTCCATGTCTTTTGTAGTCTCTTTTAACCTATACTGTATTCAAAATTAAGATTTAATTTCCTCTTAATTTTTAATAGAGATTATATATCAATTGATTTAAAATATATATTATATCAGAAGAATAAAAATATCATGCATATATATAAATTATTTATAGTAAATACTTCACCATTCAAATATTCATTTTCTAAAGAGTTTACTGTAAAGATTCTATATTTTTAAATAAATCTGTATCATTTGTTGTTTTTTATTTATGAGACCCAGCTCATTTTAAACCAGCATTCTTCAACCAGTTCTCATAGCAACCTACTAGTATATCCACAAACTAATGTAACACACAATTATTTACAATTATTGGAATTTACAATTATTACAGTTATTAAAATAATTTAAAGTAATTTTCCTACAGTGCCATGAGTTACACCCCAGAGCATGAGTTAAGTCCACATGGGGTAACATTACTCTCCCATATTCCAGTGTTACTAACTTCCTTTTTTCTTCCTTTTTTTTTATTCTTATAACTAGAGGCCCAGTGCACAAAATTCGTGCACGGGGGGGTGGTGTGTGTCCCTCAGCCAAGCCTGCACCCTCTCCAATCTGGGACCCCTCAGGGCAAGTCCGACTGCTGATCCCTATGGGATTGGGCCTAAACCAGCAGTCAGACATCCCTGTCACAATCCTGGACCGCTGGCTCCTAACTGCTCACCTCCCTCCCCTGCCAGCCCGATCAGCCTTCTCCACGTGAGGTGGTGGAGACACTGGGACCAGCCTCCTCTGCGCTGCGTGGAGCCGCGGAACCCTCAGGCCTCACCGTGCAGAGGCCGCGGGCCTCTGCTGTACACGCGGCCATCTTGTGGCAGCAATCTTGTGGCAGCAATATTGTGGTGGCCATCTTGTGATCACGTCACACGCGAGGACCACCTAGGCTTTTATTAGAATAGATGATTATTGGGTGTTCTTTATGATATTAATAATTGAAACCTAATTCATTTTCCAATTAATTACTATTGCTAATACATTTATATAACTTGCTTATATATTCTATTTTATCTCCTTAATGCCCTGTACTCTCCATTTGGGAAAGGAGAAAAATAAATAAATAAAATAAATAAATATATAAATATTTAGCAAATTCTCCATTTTACTACATATACCTATATTTTTTTAAAAAAAAATACGATGTTTTTATTGATTTGAAAGAAAGGGAGGGAGAAGGAGAGAGAAACATCAATAAAAGACAACCATAGATCGACTGCTTCCTGCAAGTCTTCTAAAGGGATTGTAGCCTACAACCTCGGCGTGTGTCCCCACTGGACCTCTCCATGCATGGTAACAACTGAGCCACACCCACCAGGGCACATATACAAAAATTTAATTCATTACTTCCTTTATTTTTATTTGAAAAGCAAACACTATAACTTTCTTACTCTTATCCTGCCAATAATTGGGTATTTGTTTTTGTATTAGCTGGGTGATTTTGTAAAATTGCCAATTAATGATATCTTACTTTTTTCCAGTTTGAAAAGTCTCTTTCAGACAAATACTCTGACTTTAAGAATTTCTCTGCACCTCCTTAATCCTCACCAAAATAGTATCCAGATGTATTGGTTGCCCACATGATAAGGTGGAGAAGGAGAATGGAAAGTTGAGTCCTTGGATCTGCATGCTTTCATTTATGGAGAGAAGTGTAATGTAGTCTCAGATCGTGGATTTTATCTCTCTCTCCCTGTCTTTCCCTATATCTCCCTCCTTCCTTCCCACTTTTTCTCTCTCTCTCTCCTATTCTCTCTCCCAAAATGGCTGAGAGCATTCTGAGAGCAGGATCCATGCTAGTATTCCCAGTATCCATCACAATTCTGGACACATGGTAGGTACTAAATAAAAGAATGACCTAGGATCCAAGCTCTCAGTAAAACTACAGCTGTACATGAAAAGTCAAAAGATAATCAGAAGGCTACTTGATAAACACAATTTCAGAGCAAGAGAAGATAGTTTTAGTCTCCAAATGATTAATGTCATCACGTTGTAAGTGTCATATACATCCATCTTCATAACAAGGTGAGGACTTCTGTGTGCTTGAAATGCTAAAGAAATGTCCTGGTCCAGGCATCGTCTCACCTGGGTCATGCTTACATGAGCAGAATCTGTTACAATGATTTTTCATGGCTTCTCTCGCTCACAAAATCTTTTCTGATTGAAATTGTATTTCTTTAGATATGCTATTACCTTCTAATGACTTCTTACTGTAGCTTTAGGATGTACCTGCCTGTCTCTGATTTTATCCATTCTATTAATTTTGTACTTTAACTTCCTGATAGCAATCTTCTTGCCCTCATTTTTTGAGTATTTTTTTATTTATCACCCAAACAAGGACATGCTTGAGAGTGAGTGGATACACTATTAATAATTATGACAGAACAATAGGCATGAAGCTATTTATGGTTTAAGGGACTACCTGGCAAATTGAGATGTCACCTTATAGATTTCCAGCTCATGGAGGACATTCACAATGATACAAATTGAATCCCTGCCCAACAAGCTAGCCTAAAGGCATGGTATATATTTATTTTCTTACGATAAAAACCACAGAGTTGATAGTGACACTTAGTTATAAAAACAAAACTTTACAGTTAATCAATTTTAGGAGGCAGAGAACAAATGAATAGATCAATAGTTAAAACAAAGGGAAATAAGTAACCATAATGTTAAGAACTTAAATCCTTTATGTCCCTGAGACAACTGACACCATATCATGAATAAATACACAAACAGTGACTTCTTTTTGAACTTATTTGAGTGTCTTCCATAAATATATAAATTTTAATGCTAATAGGGAGCTTGCTAATCTATTTCGACCTGTGATTTTCTAAGTTTAATGCTGCTCTCTAGGTTGTCTTACTGGCTCCCATAAATTCAAAATATCTGTTGTTGTAAGATATGTGTTGTTTTTTTCCTCTTTCTTCTTCATGAATTTCAAATTAACCAGTTTCCAAATACCCTCTAGTTTACCTATACTGGTACCCATTATTATTTTATTTTCCTACACTTTGGGAATTAAAAACAAATACACTGCCACCTGCCATCCCCACCCACCTGTATAACTAGACATCTATTTTTCTTCACATTTTAGATTAAATAAAATTGTCTTCTCCAAATAATTAAACCTTGAGAGTGAAAATGCCAAAGTCAAAGAGGCAAGAAATTGTATGGAATATATCCACTTTATTGAATTCTTAAGAATTAAAATAAAAGTTAGGTCAAAAGGAAAGAAAGTTATGTAAATAAATATTATAAATTGTTGTGAGTGGGGTTTTTTGTTGTTTTGTTATCCTCACTTGAGGATATTTTTCCATTGATTTGAAGAGAGAGTTAGAAGGAGGGGGAGAGAGAGAGGTAAAAAAACCCAAACGTTGACATGAGAGAGATTTGCAGGACCCCCTAACATGCCCCCTGACACACCCCTGACACGCCCCCTGACCAGGAATCAAACCCTAGACTTGCTACCCTTTGGTGCACAGACCCATGCTCTAACCACTTAGCCACACCAGCAAGAGACGTATAGATTGTTGTTAAAAGGGGAGAGATTGTGTCTATATTTCTTTGTTAGTTAACATTCAGTAAAATAGTGACTTACTCGATTTTCCATTGGGAATATCAGAGAAGAAAAGAGGAAGAAGGGGAAAAATGAGAGAAGAGAGAAAGCGTTAGGTAGGAATAAAGAGGGTTCAGGAAGAAAAGAGGGGATGGGGAAGGAAAGGAGAAGAGAGCAAGTGGAGGGGAGTGGAGGGAAGAGAGGGGACTGGAAGGAAAACAGAAATAGGCTAAATTCTGGTCAAAATTCTTTCAGGGCAACGGAAATTTAAAGCCAGATAGAAAATCAGATTCAAATGTGGAGACAGTTGTTTGATTTGCAATAGTTACATCTTTTTTAGGAGTCTGTAGCTGGCTTCTACACTGAAGCACCGCAATTTCTCCTTTCTTTTTCTACTCATGCTGTGGTATGAAACTGAGGTAGCATATGAAGTGGCTCTGCTACTTCAGTTTGCTCCCACCCATGTGAGCCAATTTGCTATGTTTTTTAAACCTATTGGCTGTCTCAGAGGCCAGTCATGCCTGCTTGGTTGGAACTCCTGTAAGTCTAACACCCAGGCCTGCCCTCTCAGAAACTGACTCCTCCCGTCACTTCCAGGCTTCCACCAAGTGCCTTCATCTGGATAGGGGATCTGAAGTCTCCAGCAACTAAGTGAGCCAGATAAGACCTCTTGGAAGCATTTGGGGAGGCGATACTTCTTTGGGAAAGCTTTGTGCAATGAGAACCAGGACATGGGAAAGATAAAGTAATCCCCTGTGCTTTCTCCCCTGCTCCCCACTCCCAGGGGGTTCAGTGGCAGAGTGTTTCCCCACATCCCATGTGACTGAGCAACCAGCAATGTTTCTCTGAGAACTGGGGCCAGTTCAGTGACTCATCATTTTGTAGCTATCTGCTTTCCTCCAACCACTTCTCTCATTATTGTCTTTCCTGCCTAGGATTCCACCTCTTAATAAAACCTTAACTTTTTCTAAGCTGTGTTGTCTATGGAAATCATTCTAAAATGGTGTATCTCTATTTTCTCATGTTGCTAGGTATGGAAGTTTAACTTTTATACAGATTTTAATATATTTCATAGGATTTCTTTTATTCAATCATATAAACTTTTGATCATTTTTATTCTACACTAGAGGCCCAGTGCACAAATTTGTGCATGGTGGGGGGGTGTCCTCAGCTCAGCCTGCACCCTCTTGCAATCCGAGACCTTTAGAGGAAGCCCGATCATGGGATCGGGCCTAAACTGGCAGTCAGACATCCCTCGTGCAATCCAGGCCCGCTGGCTCCTAACCGCTTGCCTGCCTGCCTGCCTCATCGCCCCTAACCACTCGCCTGCCTGCCTGATCACCCCTAAACGCTGGCCTGCCTGTCTGATTGCCCCTAACTGCTCACCTGCCTGCCTGATTGCCCCTAACCACTCTGCCTGCCTGCCTGATTGCCCTAACTGCTTGCCTGCCTGCCTGCCTGATCACCCCTAATCACCTCTGCCTCGGCCCCACCCATCATGGCTGCCGCCTCTGCCTTGGCTCCCACCCCCATGGCTTAGTCCGGAAGGTGGTCTGGAAGGACAACCAGAATGATGTCCAGAAGGTTGTTCTGTTGTCTGGTCTAATTAGCATATTGCACGTTTATTATTATAGATTTTTCTGAAGTCCATTTCTTCCTTTCCACTCCTACTTATTACTGGCTTAATATGGGCCATCATCATTGCCCCCAAATCTACTCTCATACAGAAGTTCATCTTCTTGATATAATTATTGCTAGATTGAGGTGCCACTCTCCTAAGAAGCTGTACTGATCACTTGAGACCATTATCTCTAATACCTGAGATCACCAGATTGTGCTTACCTTGTTTCTGATTCCCCAGTATCTGTCATGTAAGAGGCAAATAATATTTATGGTTGAATGAATAAAATAAATTTATTTGATTCCCCAATGGATCTTTGAGACGTACAGAAAACAACTAATGCAATTCACAAGACATACACCATGAAAATTATTTTACAAATGTAAAAAGGACTCAGAGTAGCTAAGTGTCTCAATCCAGTGACAAACTAGCATTAAAACCACTTTCTCCTGATTATAAGTTCTTGGATGTATGCTTATGTTTTGTATTTAGCACAAAATGAAACAAAACGGCTTTAGCCTCTTTCTGTGACTATTTTTGCTTTGATACTTTGAGGTTACTAAGAGACAATATTTTATCCTGAATATATATCAAAACGATTTTGTAATCTGACATTCAGAAAAACTTTACTAAAAGTTATTTACAATATATAAGATATGTAAGTGAGAGTCTAACCCAGATGCACCATGGCTTATCCAAACATGAAACTATTACATTTGGGCAAACATTGTAAGTGGCTCCATAAAACCATATCTTGCCATTTGTGAGTAAAGGCAAATAGCTGTTTGTGTGTGCAAAATATACTCTATATTAATGACTTGAGAATCTATTATCTAGGCCTGTGGTCGGCAAACTCATTAGTCAACAGAGCCAAATATCAACAGTACAACGATTGAAATTTCTTTTGAGAGCCAATTTTTTTTTAATATATTTTATTGATTTTTTACAGAGAGGAAGGGAGAGGAATAGAGAGTTAGAAACATCGATGAGAGAGAAACATTGATCAGCTGCCTCCTGCACACCCCCCACTGGGGATGTGCCCGCAACCAAGGTACATGCCCTTGACCGGAATCAAACCCGGGACCCTTCAGTCCGCAGGCCTACGCTCTATCCACTGAGCCAAACCGGTGCTGGCATGAGAGCCAAATTTTTTAAACTTAAACTATATAGGTCGGTACATTGTTATTAACTTAATTAGGGTACTCCTAAGCTGGCCTTTGCTAAAAACGTCCTCAATCTAATTGAGGTACATTCACTGAGGTCGACCCCTTCCAACTCTCCTATCCACACTCGTCTTGTATACTTGTTTCGTCTATCTCATTTCTGAAAACCGACTTCTGCGCATGGGCCACGAAGTTTCAATCGCACTATAGGTGCTCGCCTGCACGTGGCATTTTGTGGAAGAGCCACAGTCAAGGGGCCAAAGAGCCACATGTGGCTCACGAGCCGCGGTTTGCCGACCACTGATCTAGGCGACTGGTTTTAAATATGTTTTCCCCAAACTCATATGCTGCTATTAAGTTTCTCTCTGAAAACATTTTGGAGTTCTTCATTGAGGGCTTCTATAAATCATTTAATTACTATTTTATTTGAAATATAAAAATAATTTTTGCTTTATGTCATAGAAATATGCTTATTTCATGTTTTCTTTACCATTATAGGTTAACAGTTGTGAGGAGGGCCAGCCTGCCCCCTACTAGAGGGTGACACTGGGAGGGCGGATATGGAAACTGTACTTCTACCTTCACCTGACATTTTGGTTTAATCATCTGAACACTCCTAATATCTGGATAGTTTGCTATTCATTCATTCAAATCACACATGTACCGAGGGGCTGCCATGTGCCAATATGTTCTCACATGAGAAGGCAGACACTCTCTTTGGCTGGCCTGGTGTCAGAAAAATCCAGTTAAAACAAAAGGCTTTAATAAGACCTTGAGCAGTGATGGCAAACCTATGACACATGTGTCAGAGGTGACACGCGAACTCATTTTTTTGGTTGATTTTTCTTTTTTATATGGCATTTAAATATATAAAATAAATATAAAAATTATAAATCTTTGTTTTACTATGGTTGCAAATATCAAAAAATTTCTATATGTGACACGGCACCAGAGTTAAGTTAGGGTTTTTCAAAATGCTGACACGCTGAGCTCAAAAGATTCGCTATCACTGACCTAGAGTCTCATAACTAATATGAAAATGTCCAAGTTCCAACTGAAAATCATCTATCAAAAAACAGAGACTTCAAACTGAATTAAAAAAGACAGTAAGTTGCTAATACTGAGATGACAGATATTAGAATTTTCTAAAAAATAAGTGAAGAAAGAAGCCATGATAAAAGTGGTTTAACAGCAATTATGAACATGCTTGAAAAACAGAAAGATTAATTAAAAAAAGAAAATCTCAGCAAAGAAATAGAATATATAAAAGATAAACAAATTTACAACGTAAATAAAACTCACTAACTAAAAACTTGATGGATGGACTCAACAGTAAAATGGAGGGTACAGAAGAAAGAATTTGTGAACTATAAAACAAACAATAGAAATTTCATGATCCGAATTACAGAGAGATATGTTTAGTACTAACATCAGTTCTTCAAGTTACAGGAAAACAATAATAACAAAAAAACCCACAAATATTTGTTCCAAAATTAGTTTTATCATTTTGTTTAAGATTCAACTAAACATATTGAATTTTAAATATTCAGCTAGTTATGGTGGCATTAATTTGTTACTGTCAGTTTATTTCTCACACTTCTTTACACAAAGAAAAAAATTGAGAATGAAGAATAATATCCAGATTTGAGAAAGTTTCAGTGTAATTCTGAAGAAATTATTTTTCTTCCCTTGAGTACAAAGTAGAAGCAATTCAATTATGCTTCTTATAAATCCTTAAAATGATAAAGTGGGCACCAAGATCTCTTGGATTACCTCTCTTTCTCCCAAATGACAGGGTATGTATATTTTAAAATAACATGTTGACATTTTTGCTAATGTAAAACCTCTGGTGTCATAATCCTAAATTTACAGACATAAAATTAAATGTTAAAATTCCTTGGACCATGATTGTATCATTTGTATTATCCATTAAATTATTCTCAATATGCCATAATCACAACACATTCTAATTCTTCATGCTTTATTATAATCCCTAAGGCAATATTCTCCATCAAATTTTAAATCCTCTCACAGCATGGCTATGAGGATAAAATTGAAGAGTGATTGATAAATTGAAAATGGTTGTCTATAATGTGAAAAGCTGTACTACTCAGTTCTTTATCCAGAATAAAAGGCTCAAAAATACATAGTACAATATAATATGATGACGAATAAAAGCACTTAAGGGTGGAAACAGACGTTTTAATTGTAGAAGAACCTTTAACTGTCGTCTCATTTCTCAATATATCCGTTTGTTCCTCAAAAATCTTCAAGAAGGCAAACTCTGTATCTCCCAATTGACAGATGACAGTCACTCGGTAAATGTGTTATGTGAATGAGTCACGAGTGAGTTACCTAGCTTTTAGGAGTGTTCAGGTAATTAAATTGAAAGGGATAATACATTTGAAAGCATGTTCTAAACTGTGGTGTATGATTCAACTCACTGACATACTTACTTCTTGCTTCTGCTTCTAGATCTAAATACTGCTCACTTGCCCCTCTCCAAAGGCACCCAACATTATTTTTTTATTAAACAACATTTATTTCTCAGAGTTCTGGAGGCTGGGCACCCAGCTTTTTGTTTACTTGTTTTTAAGACTTTATTTTCTTAGAGAAGTTTTAAGTTTACGAAAAAAAATGACAAAAAGGTACGAAGTTTTTTCATATAGTGCCTGCCCCCTCACACCCATAGATTCCCCCATTATTAATATCGTTCACCAGAGAGGTACATTTTTTCCAAGGTTTAACTTGCTTTGCCACATCATAATCACCCCAAAACATATAGTTTACTTCAGGGTTCAATCTTGGTCTTGAAAATTCTATGGGTTTGGATAAAAGTATGATGACATATGTCTATCATTATACTATCATACAGAGTATTTTCACTATCCTAAAAGTTCTCTGTGCCCTCTCTCTCCCAAATGACAGGGTATGTATATTTAAAAAGCATTTCTTCTCATCTCCCCCTGCTCCCTGCCATGGGAACCACTGACCTTTTTGTTGTCTCCATAGTTTTGCCTTTCCCAGAATGTCACATAACTGGAATTGTACAGTCTGTAGGTTTTTCATATTGTCCACTTTCACTTAGAAATATGAATATAGGATCTCTCAGAACACAAATTGTAAAGTCCTGTTACAGACCTCTCACCTGCTACCTTTTTTTATTCAGTCTTCTACCTCCATGGGATTAGTCTCTTCATTCCTTAGAGATTTTAGTCCCTGGCTGTGATGATTTTATGTGTCAATTTAGCTAGACTATGGCTATTTGGTCAAACATTAGCATAGAAGTTACTGTGAGGTTTATTTTTAGACTAGAGGCCCTATCGCAATCTGAGACCCCTTGGGGATGTTGGACTGCTAGTTTCAGCCCAAAACCCACAGGCCAGGCCAAGGGACCCCATCAGTGTACGAATCCATGCACTGGGCCTCTAGTATGCATATAAGATCTTTGGTTAATCTCTTCCCGCCCTCCCTTCTATCCCCTCCCCTCTGAGATTCATCAGTCTGTCCCATGTTTCTATGCCTGTGCATTGAGCATCTGCCCCTTGGTGGTTAGTGCACGTCATAGCTACTGGTCAACCAGTCGAACAGTTGAATGCTTAAACAGTTGAACAGTTGCTTAGGCTTTTATATACATAGATGTCATTAACATTTACAATCTCATTCTCTGGCCTTTCTCTTTACTTTGAACCTTTAATCCCTTTAGTCTTCAGTTCTCATAATCCTTCAACCCCACTAAGTTCTATAAACTATTCTCTACTCTCCCTCATTCTCTTATGTCTTTTCTCTCCTTAAGAGTTTGTTTTTTTTAAATATATTTTATTGATTTTTTACAGAGAGGAAGGGAGAGAGATAGAGAGTTAGAAACATCGATGAGAGAGAAACATCGATCAGCTGCCTCCTGCACATCTCCTACGGGGGATGTGCCTGCAACCCAGGTACATGCCCTTGACCGGAATCGAACCTGGGACCTTTCAGTCCGCAGGCCGACGCTCTATCCACTGAGCCAAACCGGTTTCGGCTCCTTAAGAGTTTTTTAAAAAAAGGTAACAACCATAACAACAAGGTTCAACCATAATGAAAGGTAACAACCATGATCACTCTTTAATAAGAATCATTCTATTGTATGTATGATTCTTTTGGTTGTCTCACTTTGACAAAATTTGCAGTCCCACTGAAATCCAACTTTTTGCTACTCTGTGCTCGAATATAAACAATTAGAGAAAATATTGATTTATATAACCTGTAAAATTATTATTCCTAATCTTAGTAGGGCTTTAAAAGATATTTTCCTGTTGTCCTTGGATCTACTCTAACTTTCCAAACTCTGCATTAGGAGACCATGTACCTTATCAACAGCCCCCCTTGCACCTTTTAACTTCTGTTTGGATATGGCCAGTGAGAACCCCCTGGAAGTAACTGGAGGGAAAGAGAGAGTGTCATTAATACTTTCAAGGCAGTGCACTCTATAGAATTTCTTCTTTTCTTTCCATTTCTAATAGCTTCTGTCTCTTTCAGACTATCAGTGAATGCCTAATAGATAACAGCCCTGACTTATTGCACTAACCATTATGGTTTCCCTACACTTATACCTACATTCTGTAAATAATCTGATTGTGTATTAATTCTCTGAATTATCCTACTTCAGGTGATTCATTTGTAACAGAAAAAGATCCTTAAGATTATCTGTCAATATTTTTCTCCCATACAATTAGCTTACTTTTCTTATCTTCTCAAATCAGCTCAACTATTTTCTATCCTCATCTCAGTCCATGACCCTATTTCCTACTTTTCTGAAAAAATAAATGTAAAAGCAATCAGGATAGAAAGTCCATAAACTCCCATCTCTACATCTACCCAACATACCTAAATTCACACAATAATACTTTGTGCTGTCAATACTTCCCTCATGTTGATTGGAAGCTAGCAGTGTGATGCCACTGAGGCTGGGACAATCAGCCTTCACCAGCCATGCTAGCTAGCTCCAGCACAGCACTTGTAGGCAAGGATATGATTTTTCATTTACTGCTCTATTCCCAGTAGGTGATTAATTAATATTTCCTAAATAGGATGAAAATAGTAGTTATTATAATAAGTATTTAGTTGGCAGATAATTCCTGAATATGGTTGAGTCAACATATGCTTATATGTAGATGCTTGAGTGTGTAACTTAATTTAAACATATCTGATCATTTATTATTTTAATATATTTTATTTATTTTTTACAGAGAGGAAGGGAGAGGGATAGAGAGTTAGAAACATCGATGAGAGAGAAACATCGATCAGCTGCCTCCTGCACACACCTTACTGGGGATGTGCCCGCAACCAAGGTACATGCCCTTGACCAGAATCGAACCTGGGACCCTTAAGTCCTCAGGCTGATGCTCTATCCACTGATCCAAACCAGTTAGGGCATCATCTATTATTTTAAAAACATGTATGCTTTAAAATTCTGAACCTTTTTTGAATTGAAAAATATATTTCACTTTTCAACATTTATTTATTTGCATTGCCAACTTAAACATATCTAAGAAAATAAAATGTTTTTCTCTACTTTAGTACATGAACTTTTACAGCTATGAAGTTAAATAGTAATATTAAGAGACAGCAAATGTTAACAATTAATTAAGACCAAAAATATACATGTCATTGAGTTAAAATTGGGACTGTGTTCTGTGAAATGTGACTAATTGTATTTATTTTCTAGGCTCAGAACAGAAGCTGAGGCAGAGTAGAATAATGCAAATTAGAGGATTTAATAGCAGGACAGGAAAACCAATTGGCCTGAGAGTATTTTCATATAAACATGTATTTAGTTATTTGAAATATTTCCTGCTCTTTAAAAAGCTTGCTGATAATTTTCATTCAAAACCAACTGGAGTGATAAGCAAAGACCAAGAAAATCCATGAAGATAGAAAATCCCTGGATGGTATATTAAGTTATTTTCCACACATTTGATGAATTTCTATAAACTATAAGCTACCTTTTTAAAGTGTATTTTACAGTCCTTCTGGTAGTAAAGATAGCCTTCAAGCTGAAAATCAGTATGTATTATGAGCTGAGGGTGCGTTTCCTTCATTGGCTTATTGAAACTTCTTATACTTATTTTTCTGTATATTTGGATGTACAGGGCAGAATAATACATATTTAGCGAAAAATCATGAAACAAAAATAGATAAATTATAAATCTATCAAACATGTCTCAGGATACAAACAGTACTTTAACAGTTGTGCTCATGAGTAAAAACTATCGTTACCAATTTCTACCTGGTGTGATGTACAGTTCACGTGGGTTTATTGTGGGAAAAATACAGTCTTCTTCCAAAGAGAAGGTAAAGCTTTACTGATTTCTAGATAGCAGTATTCAATCATATGTTCTCATTTTAAAAGATAAATAGATGCTTCTGTGGTAGGTGGGATAATGCCATCCCCCAAATGGTCCATGTCCTAATCCCCAGAATATCTCTATATATAAAACTCTAATATGCAAATAGACCAAATGATGGAACAAGCAAACAACTGAACAACCGGTTACTACAACAGCGCTGGCCACCAGGATGTGCGAGCAGAACATGGCGGACGTCGGCCACAGTGGGATGGTGGAGCAGGTCAGCGAGGGCGCCAGACCAGGGCAGGGCACCAGTCACTGTCATTGGGGTGAAACTCCCGTGGTTACTGAAAATTCTTTGCTCCCATGCACCACGGTCCTGCCCAGCGCTTGCACCTGCTGCCGGCGCTGATTCCACTTGCTCCCATAGCCAGTGCCGGAGCCACTGCTTTCACCCACTGCTGGCGCCTGGCGCCAGTCCCGATTGCTCGGTTCCATCAGCGGGTGCGAGTGGTGGCTGCTGGCCCCTATTGCTCCTGAGGGCTTCTCCACCTCCCCCTGCTCCTGAGGGGCAATCGGGGCAGCAGCCACCGCTCGTATCAGCTGACAGTGCTGGCCCCGCTGGCACCTGCTGCTGGTGCTGGCCCCAATCACTCCATGGTGTCAGCAGGTGTGAGCAGGGCCAGCGTTGTCAGCGCCTGAGAGCGGCAGCAGCGGGAGCGGGGCTGCTGGCAGACAGGGGACAGGGGGCCGTGGCCTCACGGCCCACAGTTCCTTTCAACATACACGAATTCGTGTGCTGGGCCCATAGTATTAACATATATGGTAAAGGGGCTAGGTTAAGTATTTTGATATAAGGAGATTACCTGGATTATTTGGGTTTGTCCAATTAGTCACAAGAATCCTTATAAAAGGAAGGCAGGAAGTCATGGAAAGGAGAAAGGGATGTGACAGAGAAGCAGATGCTGGAGTGATGTGACCACAAAACAAGGAAGGCCCACAGCCTCAAGGAACGGGCACTAGGCAAGGAACAGACTCTCTCCTGGCATCTAGGAGGAAATGCCCTACAAACCTCTTGATTTTAGCCCTGTAATACTCCTTTTGAACTTCAAACCTCCAGAACTACTAAGATAATACATTTGTGTGTTTTTAACCCACCAGATTTGTGGTAATTTGTTATGGCAGCAATAGAAAGCTAATATATTTCTCATTTTATAAAAATGACTTACTTATTTATATGAAATTTTAAGTAATTTAAGGTAAACATCTATAAGTACAGTTATTTTTAATACATATGCCAAAATATGTATATAAGTTATCAAAACATTTGTAATCTGTTTTGGCACGTTATGAGTAGAACAATCTTCAAGTGTTATTTGAAATTTTAGTTACTTGAATGCTAGAAGTATTCCATAAAACAAGAATTTTTTTGCATGTGAGATGGAGCACATAATAGTTTTTTAGAACCCACTGTACAAAATTTACTTTTAATGGCTTTGAAATATGCAACTATTTTTATTTATCATCTCAGAGATTAGAATTATCTAGATATACTAAATTTAGTAAGTGAAGTCAAATAGCTTTTTAAAAATATGTCTACTTTGTTACAATTTTTAAACTGTAAACATGCCTGAATTGAAGGGAAATATAAGAAAAAACTGTGATAGAAATAATTATATAAATATAGTGAATTTCTTAAATATAAAATATAGAAATTATCATATATTAGTAAACATTAAAACCTAAAATAAAATAATTTGTGCTGATAAGGCCAATATTCATTGTAAGAGATAGAATAGGAAAATATCTTATGATACTGAATTCTAACATCACAAAAATTATGTAGCAATTCTTTCTACTATTTTATCTTTTGAATAATACCATTTAATGAATATATTTTTAAAAGAAACAAATTATGAACTCCTGCCTGTTGGCAATTGCCATAATGAACAGTTTTTAGTTAATAATACAAACATTAAAAAACATTTTATTATTTTAGATCTACTAATATGGGTTCTACTGAGAAAGCCAAAAAAATTTTTTTTTTATAAATTATCTGTTTGGAGAAACAAAGTGGTACATGTTTGAACAACCCATGGAGACTCTTTTCTGAAGCTACATGGTATTAATTAAAAGCAAGTGTTTTATGAATGAGTGAAAATATGAATCTGTTCAGGGCAGGAGAAATAATAAACAACCAATAGATATATGAAAAGATAGCTAATACCTTTATTAATAATAAATACAAAATTGAAAATATTTTAAGATATGATGTGTTGCTTGACAAACTAGAAAATCGTTTTTAACATGATAATGAGCAGCTTTATTATAATTTGAAAAGTGGCCCACTTCTATTCTGACAGCCACGGAGGGAGTTTAAACTAGTAAAAACTTCCTCCAGGTGAATTGGCAATACTTTGTGTCTCCAGTCACTGGCAGATATTTACTTTAATATTTACTGAAAATAGTAAAAACATGCAACAATATGGTCATTTATGGGGGCAAGGATAATCTATAAATTTTCCTGAAAAAGTAGTTTCCAACACTGTCTTTTAGCCTAATATATCCATATTTGGTTTCGACGAAGATAACATGAAGAGTTCAATAGTGATATTTCTTAACTACCAGAAATATTACCTGTAAATACGATAGATGAGGAGGATAGAAAAAAAGCAGATTTGCTTCATATGTTAACCAAAGGACTAACACACACACAAAAGGCAAGAATTAGACGCAATATTTGTAAAGAAACAAAGGTCATTGAGAGTGTGATAATTTTAATAATAATAATAAAAATCCCATTGGCATTACTATGGGGTGTGTTAAAATTATTTGTTTTCCACTAACATTAAAAAAACACCTGTGTCTTCTAAGTATCTGGGTTTCATGTACCGCCTACCATGAAGTGCACAACACGGATCCTTTGAAGTGCTTACTCTTTTCCAGACTGAAGTAAATCATTAGTTCTGTGAGAAAGATAATCACTTTATAGGGGAGAAAGCATTAGGAAGTACATTTTATACTTAGTAAAACATTGAACTTGAAAATTTACATTTCATGCACTATTTTAAACTCAAGATATAAAGTGATAGAAAAAATATATCATTAATTTCTGTGGTCTTACTTGTACTTGAAAGCTATAACTTTTCTTTTTAGTTTAGAATCTTGCATGCTCTTTCATTTTCTAAGATCTGACTATGTGAGTAGATGTAGGGGATGCAGACATTGCATAGAAATGAAAGGTTGGTAGAAACAGCAATCTGAAACTTTCTGAAAGACTTATACAATTGCATGGACATACTGCACTTAACACTAACACCTTTTGAAAAAGGACACCCCATAAAACCCAGAGAGAGAAGCCCAGGCTCTTTCTTTGTGAAAATAATATCCCAATACTTACCCTTCCAGATCACCAGCGTCAGTCGTCTTTCTTAGTTAGGTTTATTATTGCATTGATTTTATCTTGCATAATAAATTATCAGAAAATTAGTGATGAACAGAAATGTATGATCTCACAGTTTCTGTGGTCTTGAGTCTAGGCTTGGGTTCATGGGGTTCTCTGCTTAGGGTCTCACAGGACTCAAATCAAGTTGTTGACTGGGTTTCTTTCTTTCCTGAAGCTTGGATCCTTTTACAAGCTCACATGATTGTTGGCAGAATTCATTTGTTTGGAGCTCTAGGCCAAATAAATGCCCCTAGTCTTTTGCTGGCTGTCAGCTTTCAGACCTATGCCACATGGCTCCCACCAATCTTCTGACTTCAGCAAGGGTTCACCTGGTAACATCAGGCCCAACCAGGCAATACCGGCCAGTGATGGCGAACCTATGATACGCGTGTCAGAGGTGACACGCGAGCTCATTTTTTTGGTTGATTTTTCTTTGTTAAATGGCATTTAAATATATAAAATACATATCAAAAATATAAATCTTTGTTTTACTATGGTTGCAAATATCAAAAAATTTCTATATGTGACACGGCACCAGAGTTAAGTTAGGGTTTTTCAAAATGCTGACACGCCGAGCTCAAAAGGTTCGCCATCACTGCAATACCCCTTTGACTAACTCAAAAGCAACTGATTATAGGCTAATTATGAGAGTAACATCTCATCATATTTACAGTCTCTGCCAGCACTTCAGGGGTGGAAATTATACAACCATTAATTTTACCAATAAAGAGTAAGAATGACTCTTCATAGAACTGCTGCCTCAAAATGTAGGGAATGACCTGAAATTTAACATTTGATTGAAGCTCTTATTTGAAGATGTTTAACTTTTCTTTCTAACACTGTTTTAGTATAGAATAACACTACACATAAGATTTATTGGTGTGAATAAGAAAAAAATAGATTTTGATTTCTGCATTGTTAATAAAAACTTAATTAGAAGCTTACCATGTGATAAATCCTATCTAAGATACAATTATTTTTATCATTTAATGTTCATAATAATAAATATTATCTTATATTACAGATGAAGAGAGATAGGTTCAGAGAAGATGATACCACTGAGAAATGGCGAAGCTGGGTTCGTATCCTTCTCTGTCCACACCATATCCCTGCTGGTAAGTTCATGCTGACACAAACTGCTGTTCTGAAGAAGTTACCCATAGGATCCATAATCTTAGGCCCTTCCGTGACATATTAGGGCACCTCTTAGATAATTATTTTTAAGGTATCTTCTGTGGAATGCTGAAATTCTGTAAATGTGTCCTAAGGGCTACCCAAGGGATAAATAAAAGACCAAGTGACATTATTTTTTCACATACATTGTGGTACTGGGACAAGGATAGGTTATTCTGCTAAAACATGGTGAAAATCAGCCTTGTTGTTCAGCCTCGTTTCAGAAATATTCCTTAGAAAGAGCCATTCTATCTTTCGCTGAATTCCTCTTATAAAAATATAATAATACCAGAATACCATTTTGAGATAACGTTCACATTTTAATAAAAATGCATACTTATAGCACTAACTGGTTTGGCTCAGTGGATAGAGCGTTGGCCTGTGGACTGAAGGGTCCCAGGTTCGATTCTGGTCAAGGGCATGTACCTGGGTTGCAGGCACATCCCCAGTAGGGAGTGTGCAGGAGACAGCTGAATAGATGTTTCTCTCTCATCGATGTTTCTAACTCTCTATCCCTCTCCCTTCCTCTCTGTAAAAAATCAATAAATATATTTTTTTTAAATGCATACTTATAAAAAACTTGTAAAAACAGGTCAAGAGGCTCTTATATATCTTTTGTCCAGATTCTCTGAATGTTTTGCTCCACTTGTGCTCTCTCTCTCTCTCACTCTCTCTCTCTCTCTCTTCTTCCTCTCCCTCCCTTCACCCCATCCTATATAATAAAGAGGTAATATGCAAATTGACCAGCATTCCAACACACAAGATGGCCGCCCCCATGTGGTCAAAGATGGCCAGCAGGGGAGGGCAGTTGGGGGGGACCAGGCCTACAGGGGAGGGCAGTTGGTGGGGACCAGGCCTGCAGGGGAGGGCAGTTGGGGGCAATTGGGCCGGCAGGGGAGTGGTTAGGTGTCAATCAGGCTGGCAGGGGAGTGGTTAGGGGGCGATCAGACTGGCAAGCAGAGTGGTTAGGGGTAATCAGGCAGGCAGGCAGACGAGCGGTTAGGAGCCAGCAGTCCTGGATTGTGAGAGGGATCCCAGATTGGAGAGGGTGCAGGCTGGGCTGAGGTACACCGCCCCCCCCCCCCCAGTGCACAAATTTCATGCACCGGGCCTCTAGTATATGATGTTGAGCATTGCTTCTTTATATTTATTGCTCATTCACATTTTCTTTTCATTAAGTATATTTTCATTTCTTTTAAGTTTCCTATTGAGTGTTTTTTAATCATACTGATTTGCAAAAATTTGTATATATTCTGTACACTAATACTTGGCTGTTACATATGCTGAAATATCTCTTCCTGGTTGGAGGCTTGTCTTTTCACTTTCCTCATAGTGCCTTAAGATAATAAGTTTATTATGACTTTTTTTGTGAGTTAATGTATCACTTTCCTTGGGATAGTTTGTTTACCTTACTTATAAAACATAACAAATATATTTTCTTTCCTCAGAATCATGAGTATATTTCCTACATAGTTTTGAAGATATTAAGCATTTGCATTTCACATTTTAGCTCAATATTTATCTGGAATTATAGATACCTGTAAGAAAAGTTACAATTTTCCTTTTTCGTGTTGTTGTTTTACTTGGAAGACACCTTTATTAGGAAAGTGTTACAGCGTTTCTTTTTACTACTGAGCATAAATACTTGCCTTACTATATGTTGCTTCCATATATGTGAATTTCTCTCTGACTTCTTTACTCATTTCTCTTCGTCTATGTGACAATTCATATGCCAATAAGAAGCTACTGCTGGCTCACAACATGAAAACTTCCAGCAGCAAAGACTAATGCTAAACCCCTGATAGTGCCCTATTCATCAAGGATACCAACCAAAAACAAACCAGCTACCTGATTATGCTTCAGTCTTTCTACCCAATATTTCCTGCTAGCTGTATTTTTTCACAAGTTGTACACTTGTGTTACAACTTGAAATCTCCTTCTAACCATTTCTTATATTTTTTCAAATAAATCGCTTGCCCATCTAATCTAGTATTGGTGTTCGCTTCTCAGTTGTCATGAATTGAAACATATGTTCCTTCTGACTGGTGTTTTGGGATTCTTAGGATATATTCTGTATGTTTTAATATATATAAATTTCTAAAAAATGCAAGCTAATTTATAGTGGCAGAAAGCAAATCAGTGGTTGCATGAGAAGGAGTGTGGGAAGGGGTATAAGGGAGCGACTACAAAAAGGTCATGGGGAAACTTTTGGGTAGATAGACAAATTCATTATCTTGACTGTGGTGAGTGTATACATTTTGTCAAAATTTACCAAATCATACACTTTAAATAGGTACTGTTTATTGAGTGTCAGTTATCCTATATAATAAAAGCCTAGTGACCAGAACAACCAGTAACCAGTCGCTATGACGTGCCCTGACCAACAGGGGGAAAAGGCTCAATGCAGGAGCTGCTCCCTGGTGGTCAGTGCATTCCCACAGTGGGAGTACCGCTCTGCTGACCTGGATGAGTACCACTCCCACAGCGGGCCACACCCCCCACCAGTGCATGAATACCGTGCACCATACCTCTAGTACCTCAATAAAACTGGTTTTTTAAAATGAGCTTGCCTTCTAAAGTAAGTAATCTCTTGCTTTATTATCTTTGAATTAAACATGTTTAAAAATTTTTAGCCATTATTTTAGTTGCTTTTTAGTGATATTATTTTTCAGAATTTGTAGTCATACAGCCAAAATTAGAAATCTCTTACTAGATTCTTTTCTATATAATCTCAGCCGTGAGCTGTAGAAGAAATACTGCTTTCTAAAACCAAAATATAAAAACACAATTATACTTGCAAAATCTCCCTAGTTTTTCTCTATAACAACAAAAAGTGCAGCTGTTATTTTGAAATCTTTATTTTATTAAAGAAACATTATTTTCCATACCCTTACTTCCCTTTTGTTTTAGAGTTTGTGGGAGAACAGCTAAGGGCACTCGGTGGTTGTTCCCAACCATTCAGTGGCCCGAGGAGTGAAAACTGCAGCCCCAACCTCTAAAGTGAGGAAATTGACCTTAATTATTCTAAAACATTTACTCATACTTAGAAACACATTCCATGATTATAAGTTATGGAATTTGAGTTACAGCACTTTTGTGCTTCTTGTCTAAGAAAATTTATTAAGACAAGCCATCCTGAAAAATAGCATCCAGCATCTTTTGCTATTTTATAAACACCATTTTAACACTCAGCCCCAAGCAGAGATGGAATCTGCATTTAATAACAGCTACTTCAAAGATATGCAGAAACACATTTGCATATGCTAGGACTAGAAGAATTTATGTGCTTAGTTCACGGATATTAAAATTAACTGTAAAATGACACCAAGGGAATTTGTTTTTTGATGTTCTCTGTAGGGAAAAATTTAAGCTTTGAGATTAAGCATTAAAAATGAAAAAAAAAATCTGAAAAAAAATGTATGTTTTCATCCTGTGGTTAGCGGATAGGACACATATACATCTCCACATATTATTAATTGAGAGTTTTCAAGGATATGTGTTTAGAATATGCCAGAGGAACAAATTCCCAGTACTTTATCAAAGAGCTCAATTTCTCTTCTTAATAAATACTGCTATGCTGGCTGCCTTTTGCTCTAAAAAAAATTATACCAGGTATGTAAATATTATGAAGATATTTACTGCTAATTCATCATTTAAAGGTTAGAAAAGGCTTTTAATTAGTAAATACATAACAAGAAACTTAATGGATATGCCTAGCAAATTCCATTTCACATAAAAGGATGTTTTCCATGTTAATAACTATAAAAATCAGAGGCAAAGTTGACCTCCTGTCCTAGAATCATCTCATCCATTTTTATAATTAAGTTTCTAAGTAATTGCATGGACCTTAAAATAACAGCATCCTCTGGGTTCTTAGTTCATGTCTAATTTTCTCCATTCAATGTTTCTGAAGATTTCTTTAGTCTCAGTGGACATGCTTGATGATCCCCCAGCAAAACACCACCACATCACCGGCCTCTTGAAGTGCTGCCAACTCATGCATGGTGCTAAAGTAGCCTCATTGAAGTGTGCTGAGAGGACAGAGGGAGCCACTTCATTGCCTAGTAGAAGCCTTAATAAAGCGGAAAACAAATAATAAACTATCTGAGATAGTGTTTATGAGATGCAAAATCATCTAGTAAAGAATTGGAAAGTACAGTCACATTTAAGCTAAATTTAAGTGCACATCTGCTTTATCCTTAAGAGCCAGCTACAGGGCTTAGCAGTTCCCATCAGTTCACTGTGAATGCATACATAAGGAAAAATGAAAAGGATTATAGAAAGAATCCTTTTTGTAGGTAGGAAGGGGAAAAGATAAGAAGAAAAGGGATAAGTACACAAATAAAAAATGGTAGTATAACATAGCTTTGTAGTCGATATTCTGATAGAAATGTAGGGTCCTTGTGCTACCAATAAAATTAAATAATTGACTCATGCCAATAAGAACACATATAACCTCAGTTTTGCATGGTTTTTAATTGAGTTCTCTGATATGACAATAGGCTATGTTACATTTTATCATTAAAAGGACGGTAAAAATTTATAAGGATTATCTTTGACAATTTGTAAACTGTATCAAAGGCTTTCTGTACATATCTTGCTGGTAGGTGACATGGATGGAAAATTAGTTTCTTAACCCAATCATCCAGCCTTCTGCTTTAATGTTTCCATATAAATTTAACATTATATCTTAATATGAAATATGTGAAATACAATATGTCTGAAGAATATCAATTGATAGGCCACATCATCAGGCAGCCATTCCCCTTCTCTCCCACTGGAGGCCTCCTCTGGTATGTTTTTCTGGGAAGTGGGGTTAATTCCTGGAAATATAGGTAAGATCTCCTTCTTTTAAACTAAAATCCACTTACTCATGGAAGAGACATTAGAAATCAGACCCTAGAATGTGGGTACTTAACTGCAAAGGACAGGAAAGAGAAGAAAATTCACTTTCTTCCATTCAGAAAGATAAAGAGTGTGTTCACCCCAATAAATTCAATAAAAAAAGAAGAGCCCTAGCCTGTTTGTCTCAGCAGATAGAGTGACAGACTGCAGACTGAAGGGTCCCAGGTTCAATTCAGCCAAGGCACATGCCCAGGTTGTGGACTTGATCCCCAGTAGGGGACATGCAGGAGGCAGCCGATCAATGATTCTCTCCCATCATTGATGTTTCTATCTCTCTCTCCCTCTCCCTTCCTTTCTAAAATCAATAAAAATATATTAAAAAGGAAGAAGATGACGATGAAGAAGAAGAAGAAAAAGGAAGAGGAGGAGGAGAAGAAGGAGGAGGAGGAGAAAGGATAGTTAAAAACCTGGAGTAGGCCTTTATGAGGAAACAGAAGACAATGAATTCAGAAATATGCATTACTTTTCTTCTTTTTTTAAAAAAATTCTCAACTGAGGATATTTTGCTATTGATTTTTAGAGAGTGAAAGAGAGAGGGAAAGAGAGAGAAATATCACTGAGAGAAACACATCAATTGGTTGCCTCCTGCACTCCCTTGACCAGGGTCTAGGCTGTAATCAAGGTACATACCCTTGACCAGAATTGAACCCGGGACCTACACTCTATCTACTGAGCAAAACCGGCTAGGGCGCATTACTTTTCATTGAACTATTAAAATATGACACCATGATTATTGGACTTTGCCTAATAATATAATAAACTTTTATTTACAGACTAGAGGCCCGGTGCACAAAAATTTGTGCACTCGGGGGGTCCCTCAGCCCGGCCTGTGCCCTCTCGCAGTCTGGGACCCCTTGGGGGGTGTCCACCTGCTGGCTTAGGCCCGCTCCCCGGGGGATTGGGCCTAAGCTGGCAGTCAGACATCCCTCTGGAAGCCCAGGAGCCTTGGGGGATGTCCACTTGCCAGCGGGGAGCAGGTCTAAGCTGCAGTCGGACATCCTTAGCACTGCTGAGGAGGCGGGAGAGGCTCCCACCACCACCGCTGTACTGGCAGCCATCAGCCTGGCTTGTGGCTGAGCAGAGCTCCCCCTCGCACTGACCACCAGGGGGCAGCTCCTGCATTGAGCGTCTTCCCCCTGGTAGTCAGTGTGTGTCATAGTGACCAGTCATTCTGCTGTTAGGGTCAATTTGCATATTACCCTTCTATTATATAGGACTAGGGGCCCGGTGCATAAAATTCATGCACTGGAGGGGGGTGGTCCCTCAGCCCAGCCTGCCCCCTCACACATACTGGGAGCCCTCAGGGATGTCCTACTGATAGCTTAGGCCCGCTCCCTGCTCCCCTTGGGGAGCGGGCCTAAGCCGCAGTCTGGTCTCCCTTTGTGGGAAGCAACTGGGCTGATCAAGGGAAGGCACCAGCCCTATCACCCCACTGCTGCAGCCACTGACAGTCACTGCAGTCACCAAGGTGTTTTCATCACCACAGACTCCAGTCCCTTCACCATGAAAAACTGACAACTTTCTTTAGGCATTTTCAAGATGTGTCTTTCATAGGATATGACATTTCTTTATTATTTTTTTTTTAATCCTCACCTGAGGATATGTTTCCATTGATTTTTAGAGAATGTGGAAGAGAAAGGGAAAGACAGAGAGAAACATCAAAGTGAGAGGAACACTTTGATTGGTTGCCTCCTGCATGAGCACTGACCTGGGCCCCAGCCAGGGAAGAGCCTGCAACCTAGGTACATGCACTTGGTCAGAATTGAGCCCAGACCCTGTGGTAGGCAGGCCAAGGCATTATCTACTGAGCCAAACTGGCTAGGACAGGATATGATATTTCTTAGCCCCTCCAGCAGCAGACCTTCGTTTTTTTTTCTCCAGGAATGTGGTGGAAAAACCCTACATCACCTTCTTGGATTCTTATTACCCAAGTTACTAAAAATATTACCAGTGGCATACAGGGAACTTAGCCAATGAGCGGTCAGAAAAGGTGTTTCCTCTGTAGTTCACATTGATCCCCAGCTCGGCCCCTTCCCTGGCCTAAGGCCTTAGGCCAGGCATTAGGCCTGGGCAGAGGACCCTCAGCCCTGTGCGATCGCCAGCTCCACCCCTACCCAGGCCTCAGGCCTCTGGCTGGGGCTTAGGCCTTGGCAGGGGACCCCCAGCCCGCCAATTGCAGGCTCTGCCCCTGCCCAGGCCAGAGGGGCATTTGGCCTGGGAAGAGGACCTCCAGTCTGCTCCGATCACCTGCCCAGGCCTAAGACTTCTGGCTGGGGCGATCTCTGGCTCTGCGCCTGCCCAGGCCTCAGGCCTCTGGCGGGGGCATTAGGCCTGGGCAGGGGACCCCCCAGCCCACTCTGATCGCAGGCTCTGCCCCTGCCCAGACCAGAAGGGTGTTAGGCCCAGGCAGGGGACCCCCAGCCTGCTCAGATAGCAGGCTCCGCCCCTGTCCAGGCCAGAGGGGCATTAGGCCTGGGCAGGGGACCCCAGTCAGCTCCAATCACCTGCCCAGATCTAAGACTTCTGGCCAGGGCCTTAGGCCTGGGCAGGGGAACTGCAGCCTGCTCCGATTGCAGACTCCACCCCTGCCCAGGCCTCAGGCCTCTGGCCGGGGCGTTAGGCCTGGGCAGGGGACCCCCAGCCCTGTGTGATCACCAGCTCCTCCCCAGCCCAGGCCTCAGGCTTCTGGCCAGGGCGATCGCTGGCTCCGCCTCCCTGGGTGGCATCTGGCACTGCCCACCCTGCCTCCCCAGTCCCCGATCTGCAGCCCGGATCCTGTGAGTGGCTTCTGGCGCTGCCTGCCCCACCTGCAGTATGCAAATTTAACAGCCATCTTTGTTGGGTTAATTTGCATACTCTTCTGATTGGCTGGTGGGCGTAGCGAAGGTATGGTCAATTAGCATCTTTGTCTTTTATTAGTGTAGATAGAGGCCTGGTACATGGGTGGGGGCAACCTGGTTTGCCCTGAAGGGTGTCCCGGATCAGGGTGAGGGTCCCACTGTGGTGCCTGGCCAGCCTTGGTGAGGTGCTGAGGGCCGTTTTCAGACTGGACACACCCCCTTCAGGGTGGGGGTCCCTGCTGGGGTGCCTGGCCAGCCTGGGTGAGGGGCTGATGGCTGTTTGCAGGTTGGCCAAGCCCCGCAGTGGGGACCCTCACCCCATGAGGGTGTGGCCAGCATGGGTGAGGGGCTGATGGCTGTTTGCAGGCTGGCCTCAACCCCTTCAGGATGGGTGTCCCCACTGGGGTGCCTGGCCAGCCTGGTTGAGGGGCTGAGGGCTGTTTTTAGGCTG
>NW_005871288.1:1672472-1755806 GCF_000147115.1 Myotis lucifugus
ATATATTTTTTTTTTTTAACTGATCTGGTCATTCTGAGGAATGGCCTTTGCGCCAAGGTCAGTGTGAAATCCGACTCCACACCTTCGCCCTTCTTGAATATTCAATTTTCAACATTTATCAACGAGTGCATGCAGCCGTGGTAAAATGTGTGAATAAAAAAGAGAGTTTTTCTTCTGAGAGGTTATATATCATTAGGAAGATGAGTATCTTTATATAATCTCTTTGATACCTGATCAAAGTTTTAGTAGGTACAAATATAAAAAAAAAATCCAAGTAGGCAACCACTGATAAAGAAGAGGTCAGAACATATTGCAGAAACCTTTTATTATTCTTCCATTATGTTTTCTTTGAGGACAAATGAAATAAATCTCAGATGGGCTTCTGGAGAAGCCCTTATATTCATGGTCTCTCCTCTCGTCTCTGCCTTCCTTCTCCCTATCTCCACCATCATGCCCTCAATATTTTCTCTTCTCCTACCCTCCTCTTAAAGGTCCAGATCTCTTAGAGCAGTGGTTCTCAACCTTCCTAATGCCGCGACCCTTTAATACAGTTCCTCATGTTGTGGTGGCCCCCAACCATAAAATTATTTTTTTTGCTACTTCATAACTGTAATTTTGCTACTGTTATGAATCGTAATGTAAATATCTGATATGCAGGATGTATTTTCATTGTTACAAATTGAACATAATTAAAACATAGTGATTAATCACAAAAACAATATGTAATTATATATGTGTTTTCTGATGGTCTTAGGCGAGCCCTGTGAAAGGGTCGTTCGACCTCCAAAGGGGTCATGACCCACAGATTGAGAACCGCTGTCTTAGAGAAAGGTGCCAACGAATCCTGGTGTTCTGATGGTCACTTCTCCATTCTCTGGGCAAGTTATCACCATGGATTATGGGGTTTATTATTCTAAGGGGAAGCTTTAAATCCTTAATTAGCTTTGCTATGAAGCATCTACAAGACAAAGCTTTTTCTTGTGAACATTGAATGTTTTTTTGTAGCAAAACTTCAATATATTCTTAAACTTGAGAATCTTCTTTTATTTACGCTATCTTGCTAGCGTTAAACAGAAAAATCCCATTTTCTCACATAAATAAATTTAATAAAAGCTTTTAAGAGGAAACCTAAGAGAATGAATAAAATATTGGAGCAAACTATATATCTGATGCTTAAGAAATGCTAAATAAGAGAAAGATGGATGGGGTGGAATTAGGTGAAGAGTTCAGATGTGAATGATTTTATTATGAATCTTATAAATAAAACTAAATATTTGTATTTCTGGTAAAGAAAAAAAAAACCTTTTGTGGCAAAGGAAAAGGTGATAAGAATGAAGACTAGAAAGAGAAGTTGAGGAGAACATTAGATAGAAAATATTAGAAATTCTGGATTATTGTATTGAAGAGACAAATAGATTAAAAAAAATAAGGGATGCATGTTTATTAGACAAAGTGATGTGAATTTATAATGGGTTTTAAATGCAATTTGTAATAAATGAAGGTAATGGAGTTTTAGCTGGGTACAAAACTGCCCATCTACAGACTACCATTCTTAGTCAACTTTGCAACAAAATGGGGGTATGCAATTACATTTTTCCCAGTAAAAGGTGAGTGAAATTAATATGGGAAATGTTTAGGTAACCAGCTATGACATTTTTAAAATGTAAACCTGCCTAAGCTACAGTTCTCAATTATTTAATCAAACACTAATCTAGGTAGTGCTGTAAAGGGATTTCTCAGATATAAGTAAATCCCTAACCAATTAACTTTAAGTAAGGAAGATTATCTTGGATAATTTGTGTGGTCTGACAATCACTTTGAAGGCCTTAAAACAGAGCTAGACTTTCTAGATGATATAGATAGATAGATGATAGATAGATGATAGATGATAGATAGATAGATAGATAGATAGATAGATAGATAGATAGATATACATAATAGATAGAAGAATAAATAGTCATGATAGCTTTTCAGATCTTTGAGACATCCTGAAGTCACAGTAACCAATTGAATTGGGTTAGCCACTCAAGTATTAAATTTCAGTCCTGTGTACTGTTCTGTCTTATAAGAAGCATATACCCTACTAGGATGCATTGTCTATTGCCTACCTGCTAATGGATCACCCAGCCTGCTCTTTTGAAACTTCAATTAGAACCACTGACATGTTAACAAATAAAATGTGGATGATGTGTAATATGGTAAAGCAATAATTTCCTTAGATAGACCCTTGGGTGTTAACTCTGTTCTTTTAGCCTAAAGTGGTATAAAGAACAGTGAGTCTCTAGGCTGCTCTGCCTAAAGGGTTTCTTACTCATTATTCCACACAGAATTTGGGGTTCACCTCCATAAGAAACAGAGACATTGATGGTCACATTCTCTCATATACCCTTTATGACCTCTTGTATATTCTGTGCTGGTTAAGTAATAAACAACAGTAAACATGAAACAAAACAAAAACACTTAAGAAAACTGAACTTGTTATTTTTACCAGTGACAGCTTGTGGATTTTGTACAGACTCATGCTGCTACATTTTGTCACTAAAAAGAAAGATAGAGTAGATGTTTTTCATTGTTATATCTCAGATCTTGGTTCAGTATCAGTCACATTGCATGCAACATTAAATATTTATTAAATAATTTATGAATTAATATGGGAATATTCTTCTTCTTTCCAGTAGCTTATTGCCAATTCCCATAAGATGCCCTATTGGCATATCAAAATTAATATTTCTAAATTTTTATTTTTTATTAATCCCTAAGCATCTGTGCCTTCTTTATGATTTGTTATCCCATTCAATGGCAACAGAATTCCCAATAGCTCAACTGGAATCACAGGAGTCCTCCCTTCCCTCTGCTAAGCCACCTGTTTCATTTAGTCACTAATTTAATCAACTGAGGTTCATCTGAAGAGAAATTTATCTGTCTAATCTTCCATCTATATAAATTTTATCCAGTTCATTCTGGAATTCATAATGGGTATATCAATGGTCTCTTGACAAGTAAGTAAATTAAATTCAGAATTGTTATCTTCCTAAAGAATGCTAAATGTTTTTCACTATAAATCACTAGCACTTTCTTCTATTGCTCTTGTTTTTTAAGAAAAAACAAACAAAACATCTTGAATCCCAAACCTTTACATAATAGACTATATCTTCTAAGAAACCTTAGTTAAAATTGCACCTAATTAGCAACAGTTGTCACTGCCTCTTCCAAATTCCCATTAAAATCTCTATAACCATTTAATAATCCATAATCAAACCCAAAACTATATATGAGATCCAACCTATTAGTAACATTTAGGAACATTTCTACTAATGACAACTATGATGAATCTGGATTTTAAAAAACAATAAGTAACCAAAGAAAAATGTCAATCAGATAAGCATACAACATTTACAAATGAAATGGAATTACTGTTACTTGAAAGACTATAATAAGTGGATGTACCTCTTCTTCATGTCTGGTCTTTGGCTGAAAAAGAAAAGAAAATGGTTAAATGAATATAAAAATAGATAACATTCTAATAGTGTATATATTGTACTTTGAGTGACCCAGGATCTTTTATCCTCATGCCATCATCACTAACCCCACTGATATCTCTAAATAACCATCAGGAAATGGTAAATATAAAATGCACCTAGAGAAGACATAGGGAAGTGAATGAAGGAGGGTTGGATGAGTTGACGTGGGAGTAAGTCACTTCTTCAAAGATTTGGTATACACAATTATTATGGTACTAGAGGCCCAGTGTACAAAATTTATGCATGGGCGGGGGGGAGGTGTCCCTCAGCCCGGCCTGCACCCTTTCCAATCTGGGACCCCTTGCGGGATGTCTGACTACCCTCTCACAATCTGGGACTGCTGGCTCCTAACTGCTCATCTGCCTGCTGCCTGATTGCCCCTAACCACTTCTGCCTGTCAGCCTGATTGCCCCCTAACCACTCCTCTGCTGGCCTGATTGATGCCTAACTGCTCCCCTGCTGGCCTGATCACCAACTGCCCTCCCCTGCTGGCCCGATCACCCCCAACTGCCCTCCCCTGCCAGCCTAATTGCCCCCAACTCCCTGCCCTGCAGGTCTGGTCACCCAACTGCCCTTCCTTACCAGCCTGATCGCCCACAACTGCCCTACCCTGCAGGCCTGATCTTGCCCACAACTGCCCTACCCTGCAGGCCTGATCTTGCCCCCAACTGCCCTCCCCTACCAGCCATCTTGTGGCAGCCATCTTGTGATGATGTCACGTGAGGGCGTCACGTGATGCCACCTAGGCTTTTTTTTTTTTAACCTAAGCTTTTATTATATAGGATAGGTTGGGGCAAAAGTCAGAGTAGTCCAAATAAAGTGGTATTATACAGTTTTCTTATTCTTTCTCTGAAGTTTCATAGTGTCAAGGGATAATGGTGAGAGTGAGGAAACAAATAATAGCCAACACTTTGGAAAACTATGTGACAAGTGTTATTCTAAACTGTTTATGCACATTAACTCAGTTAACCCTCACAACCAATAAAGTAGATGCTATTATTAGTTTTATTTTGAAGTGAGAAGATTTGAGTCATTAAAGGAGGTGACATTACCAAGTTCAAATAGCTAGTAAATAGTAGAGCCTGGGACTCAAGTCTGGTTTCAAAGCTATACTCTTTTTTTTTTTTTAGTTGATTTCAGAGAGGAAGGGAGAGGAAGAGAGAGATAGAAACATCAATGATGACATCACCATTGATTGGCTACCTCCTGCACACCTTCTACTGGGGATTGAGCACACAACCTGGGAATGTGCCCTTGACTGGAATCCAACCCAGAACCCTTCAGTTTGCAGGCCGACACTCTATCCACTGAGCCAAACCAGCTAGGGCTCAAAGCTATACTCTTAATTATAGTATACAATTAGAATAATCTTGGTCCAAGAGCATTCACTAGACATGAGAGATCAATCTGAGAATTGTGCATTTTGACTTACTTATAAGCTGTGTCTGTGAGGAAGGCTTGATCAAGACTCAACTGAATAATGACTGAGACAAAGTGGATATATATATATATATATATATATATATATATATATATATATATATATATATCTCAGTGACTGGACACAGAAAGACTGGAAAAACCAGAATGACCAGTTGCTATGATACCCACTGCAGCCAGCCAACCGGCCTGATTGGGGGTGGGTCAGCCAGCCAACCTCCCGTGGACCATCCCCCCAGCCATCCCTGCCCACAATCAGCCTCTCCACTCCGATCAGGGCCGGGGTCAGCCGGCCAACCTCCTGCGTCCCCTTCCCCCTGCTGGCTCAGCCCCGATCGGCCTTCGGGTTGGGCTGGCCAGACCCCACCTGTGCACAAATTCATGCACTAGGCCTCTAGTAGATATATATTTTGCAATAAGCAAAGCAACCAGCAAACTATATTGATATCTGATAATGATATATAATATTGAAGACTTAGAATAGGATCACATAGTTTTCTGCAGGTTATGTTTAAAGACTTAGTAATTATTCAGAAATCTATTAGCATCCTCAATAATATGCCTGAAACCCACCATAGAGAGAAACACCTTTAAAATAGAATTTTAGGGGAAATAGGCAGGTTTAAGGAATTTTTTAAATTGGAAAAAACACAGGGCTACAGAGCAGAGGATACATTTCCATAAGACAGGGGAGAGGCAAGAGTTACATTTACACAAGATAAGGGAACTGGGAGTAACAAAAGGTCTATATTTATAAAATAATGAAGCAGGAAAAAAGCGCATAGGGAATGGGAGAACAATGATGGAGGAGGGCCTCACCTGTCCCATGTGATGTTTGACCTTTGAGCTCAGGAGTTTCTATAGTGACCAAATCAAAGGGAATATTGACCAATCAGAAGGGATATCAGGATACAGGAACTGCAGTCTTTATAAACCATGGTACAGGACTCAGTGGGACTATTTCCCCCTCCCTACATGGGAGTCTGTGCTGTGAGATTCTTTCCCCTTCTCCACATGAGAGTCTGTACTTGTTCTTCAATAAACCTCCACATTTTCTACACCATCTTCTGTCCATGGATTCATTCTACGAGTCTGACAGACAAAGAATCTGGGGAATCATCCTGCCCAGGGGAACATTGCATGTGCCAGTCCAAAAATCCTGTGTCACCATGAAGAGGTTATACACTGAAATGAAAAAATAACAGTATGATATTTGTGTAGGATGTATGACTGAAAAGAAAGTAAAAATGTCACAAAAGAGTATAAATATCAGGCACTATTAACATGATTAACGTGAAAAATATTGAATGACTGGTTTGGAGGTAAAATGTATTTCTTACAAATTGTTTAAAATGAATGAAAATAATCAGTGAGCAGCTGGTACATATGGAAGAAACAAATATATGAGTTGAGAATTATATGTGCTGCTATGGAAACAGAAAATTTGGTATAGAAGCCATAATCAAAAACATGATTTGTCCAGCCAGTTTTGCTCAGTGGTTGAGTGTCGACCTATGAACCAGGAGGTCATGGTTCAATTTCCAGTCAGGCCACATGCCCATGTCCAGGTTGAGGGCTCAATCTCCAGTTGGAGGCATTCAGGAGGCAGGCAATCAATGATTCTTCCTCACTTTTGATGTTCCTATCCCTTTCTCCAACTCCCTTCCACCCTGAAATCAATAACAATATATTTTTAAAAACATGATTAAAGAAAACTATAATGAAATGAATAGCATCAAAGTATGTAGAACGAAAAGACTCATTGCAGCTCACCTAAAAACCATTAAAAGATACCCTTTCCAAGGTATGCCCTAACGCAGAAAATTTGCTTAATGAATAGAAGCATTAAAAGAGTCCTAACCGGTTTGGCTCAGTGGATAGAGCTTCAGCCTGTGGACAGAAGGATCCCAGGTTGGATTCCAGTCAAGGGCATGTACCTTGGTTGCGGGCACATACCCAGTAGGGAGTGTGCAGGAGGCAGCTGATCAATGTTTCTCTCTCATCAATGTTTCTTACTCTCTATCCCTCTCCCTTCCTCTTTGTAAAAACCAATAAAATATATATTTTTAAAAAGCATTAAAAGAAACTACAAAACTGTCACTGAATGAAAGATGGTATTAACATATTTTATATATTAAATATATATATGATTTTATCACTCCCTATTTAATATCTTACAGCCAAGATTTTTCACTTGAATTATCCTATATAATTAAGAGGTAATATGCAAATTGACAGTCACACCCTCGCACAAGATGGCCACCCCCATGTGGTCACAAGATGGCTGCACCCATGTCATCACAAAATGGCCAGCAGGGGAGGGCAGTTGGGGGCGACTGGGCCTGCAGGGGAGGGAGGGCAGTTGGGGGTGACCGGGCTGGCAGGGGAGGGCAGTTGGGGCCCATCAGGCCGGCAGGGGAACAGTTAGGTGTCAATCAGACTGGCAGGGGAGCGGTTAGGGGGTGATCAGGCTGGCAGACAGAGTGGTTAGGGGCAATCAGGCAGGCAAGCAAGTGGTTAGGAGCCAGCAGTCACAGATTGTGAGAGGGATGTCCCAGATTGGAGAAGGTGTAGGCTGGGCTGAGGGACAACCCCCTCCAGTGCACAAATTTTGTGCACCGGGCCTCTAGTTTAAAATATTTTCTTATTATTTAAATTTACATTTACAAAAATCATTTCTAAAGCCTCAGGGTATTATTTATTTAGTGAATCATCAAATTTTCTTTAATATAAGCAAGGAAATAAGACATTCTTGTAGTTACATTTTAACATATATTCATTCGTTTATCTGTGGAATAAATTGAAATTAATTGTTCATATGGTGTGTGCATTCTTAGCAATTTTAACATTACTCTTGAATGTATTTAAAGTGGAACAACTGTTTAACAAGGTGGTTGTATTATTATCCCAAATGAATATACAGTATATGGATAATGAAAGTCAAAATATAAGTAGTATTTTTGATGTTGTTGTTTTGTTGCTTAAGGGCAAGTAGGTTCAGAACACAGGCTGAGGACAAATGTTTGTATTTATCTTGGTACTATGAGTTCTGTAATAATTGGTATAAAAGATATTTTTGCTACTCCCAGTTCCCTTATCTTATGTAAATGTAACTGTTGCCTCTCCCTTGTCTTATGTAAATGTAGCCTCTGCTCTGTAGCCCTGTGTTTTTCCATGGACCCTTAATTTTTAAAATTTCCTAACCCTGCCTATTTCACCCCTAAAAATTCCTATTTCATTACCATTGAACCTACTTGCCTCTCTATCTCCGGCTTCATCCATTTTCTCAAACTCCTCCAAAATTAATAACCTTGAAATTTTCGATGATTGTCATTTTTTATGCTCAAAAAGTTTCAATACATCCTCAATAACTAACAAAAACCGGCATCCCAGGTTCTCTAATCTGATGTTGCCCAGATTTCCTTCCTTATTCCCTCACAGTTGTCTTTCTCGAAACTGAAGCACTTTTGTTGTTCAGGAACTAAGATTTCTTTTTGTCAGATTTTGTCCTTTTTATTTTCTCATCATGACACATTTTATCCCATTCTAACTCTAATAGTCCTCTTTTTCCTTTAAGACTAGTAATTATCATAGTGTGGGAGGTTAGTGAGAAAGAGACTTTTTTTAAAATTTCAGATCTATCTGTGTGGCTTTCAGATAGCATTTGACTCACCCAGCTTTGATTTTCTCATGAGTAATATAAAAAGGATGTCTGTCTACCTCCCTGAGCACTTATCTCTCTTACAAGGGTAGTGTGCAGCATAAAGCAATGACTCAGCGAATGTGAGGCCTTGTTACTTCATCTAAATGCTTTATTTTGAACTCCTTAGTTTTAATTTGCATTATGCTTATGTGTATAGAAGTGTTGCTTTTGTCTTCTGCTTGTCGCCAATTGTTATTTACTGTTGATTGTCTTAGTGCTTGCTCACATCATCTTTCTCATATGTAGAAAATAAATGAATAAAATAATGACCGAATCTGTCTGCTTACTAGTAAAGAAATGTTGCCTCACAAGGTGTTCTGCTACCAAGGAGTGGTTAGCTAATTCACACAGTGGAATAATGCATAAGCTTATTAAAATACAAAGAAGATAGTGCAAGGTGAACTCTCAGACACAGTCTATCTCTAAGATTCTTAGATAAGAAAAGAGATCTAGCTACAGTTAAACAAAACGAAGCACAAAACAATTATTGACTGGCTTTAGAAAACCACAGTATTATGAGTGCACCGAGGTCATCTAAGTGAGTTAAATTGCATACCTTTAGGTAGGAATTATGTTGACATTATCATTTTCAAACATGACACTTGCTTAATAATGCCTAATTTTAAAAAAAACACCTCTTGTTTAGTGGTAATTAGAATAAATTGGAAATTCTGAAATTTAATTTTGCAGTGAGCTAGCTGTGTGACTTTAAGAATATTCCTTAAATTCTCTGTTTTTTGTTTTGTAGTGAAATTTCTGCTTGGACTAAACAACCTTAGAATCTGAAGTTTCTGAGAGCCGTGAGGAAGCTCTTCAATATATAAAATGTTTAATAGACAAAAAAATCTGTATTAATTTAGAACTGTAGAAATTTAGAAGTACATAAATAGTCAGCAAAAGATGTAACCGAATTCCTGTCAAGCAAGCTCTGGTGTGTTTCCTCATCAGCCTAAATTAAACCACAATTGTACCCCAAACAGCCTTCTATGTCTGTGGTCTCCTGCCAATATGCAGTTGGATCTCTCTCCTGCAGCTGTCTGATGCTCCAAAGAGACAAGTGAATACTGTTGTCAAATTAAAAGTGTAGACAATGACATCATTAAAGCAGAATTGGACACATTGCAATGGCCCTAGAAGAGCATATTTAACAAATGAACCTAGACAACAGCTAAAAGATAAACTTCTGATTTTGCACAAGTACCATTTCCAAATATGAAAAGTTGACATTTTCATTTAATAGTACATAATTCCATTTTAGTTCTGTACATTAGCTTTGCCATTATTAGACAGTTTTATGAGGAAACACTTTGCAAATTCAGTTTAATAAAAATATTTCTGACTGTGAAGTCACAAAATCTGGAATCTTAGTTCTTCCCTTAAGCTACTGTGTTGTATAACCTTATTTTGACTTGATTTCTTTAAGTGCAAATGAAGACCATTTTAACGAAGGCTTTTCTAAAGCTCTATGAATCTCTGCTTTTATAAATATTCCATTTTCTCTTGACTACATGTCCAAAAATACTTTTTTCGCCTTGCATGCATTACAAAAAGGTGTATATTATTGTTTTGCATATATTGTGAATTAGTGGAGGTTAATTTGAGATTATCAATGGAAACAGCTTGGTAAACACAGACAAGTTCAATATTTCAGGAAAGTGGAATTAGAAACTGAAACAGGTGAAAGATTGGAATGTTTCACAGCAGGTGTCAGGCAGGAGCAATGCAGATATTATTTACTTCCGCGCTGGAGTCAGGGGAACAAATGAAGCATTTTTATGTTTGTCACAAGTGTATTTGAACTGTATACTCACCTCAGATATTTAAATGGAAACTTGGCAACACCAGCAATTGTTAATAGCAAAAATATGTGAACTGGCAGCGACGATTTAGCAGGTGGGCACCAGCACAAAGAAGCACATCACTGGCACTGAGCATTCGGATGAATAGGCCTGTGGACTGTGGCTGTCTAAAAAGCCTGTTAGGTTGTCTGTTGCACCTCAGACTAATCTGAAGGTTATATTTAGAGAAACAATGAAGCAAGAGGGTGGCAGGTGGTCAGAACGGGCAGCAGAAGTAGTTTGGTTTCTACTTGGAAGGATGCATAAATAGGCACAAAATTGTAATCGGAGCCTGTGCTGCAGGTGCTAATTATTCTTTCAGTGGCACCAACAGAGTCCAGGGAAAGGAATCTGATTTATAGCCTTTCTCAGCTGGTACTGACCAGCATAAGTAACTCCGGATGCCAAGTGCAACAGGGGCACTCGGGGGCTCCGGAATAAATAACTGTGATACATTTTTAGATAAAAATTGTTGCACCTCTGTCCTACGCTCTTTTTGCTAAGTAAGGATTATTCTGAGTTATAGAATGTGGATTTGTGCTGACATTGACTTTAAAACTTGTACTGAATTTCAGCATAGCTTGACCAAATTTATTTGTTCTTGCTCCATCTGCATCCCACCCAAGTGTCCCACAATCAGGCTAGATCACTTTGTTATAAGATCACAGGCATCTTATAACAAAATGAGTCTTCCAAGGAATGAAGTAATTATAATTTGCATCCAAAGAAAATAGAAATGACAAAGCAAAACAAAACTGAGTTTTAGAAATGCCTTCCCTATTTGGCTCACTTGTTGAATTCATACTGGTAACTCAAGACTTGACTCTGACACTGTACGCTCTCTGAAGTCACATGAGCCCTTTTCCTCAACCCTATACACCAAAGTTAAACACTTGTATTGCACTGATTTTTTGTTCATTTGTTACTCTTCCTCAATAGACCTTGAAACCTGATGGCAAGGAATTTATCGCAATTGTTAAGTGTTGAATTAATAAATGAATGAATATATGGATGACCAGATTGGTGGATGGATGATGTGCCTACACTACTACCTTGACAACCAAAGATAGCTGATCCAGATTGTAGATTGAAAATAGTGGCACAGCAATAAACGTTACAATCAATAACAATTAATATGTACTTGGTATGTATTAGAATTGTGTGAGAATTTTTTAAATAAAAATCCTGATATCTGAGTCTCTAGTGCAGTGGTTCTCAAAAGTGTTCCCTGGACCAGCAGCATTAGCTTTACTGAAATTTGTTAGAAAAGGAAATAGTTGAGCTCCAGTATAGACCAAATAAATCAAAAACTTTGGGGATGAGGTCCAGAAACCTGCACTTTATGAAGCCCTCCAGATGATTCTGATGCATGGGAGAGTTTAAGAACTAGTGTGAGATTTCGATTCAATAGATCTAGAGTGTAACCTAGGCATTCACATTTTCTCTAGAGCTCTTCAGATGATGTTGACATGCAGCCTGTGTTGTGAACCATGGGAATAGTAGAAGAGAATAAGAAGAAATATATTCACATATACTGTCAAACTTATAAGAAACAAGAACAGAATGGATAAAAATAAAATCAAAAGAAGGTGTGTAAGATTGTAAAATATTGACTCAGCTATGTTTTGTTTGTTTTTTATTCTGGCTAGAGGAGTACATTAGAGAGGAAAATGTTGTCTAGATTCACCTAGTGATTTGATTATATTACACAATTTCATGTCAATTGTGGATGATATATTATTCAACTTCATGAAACAGCCAACCCATAAAACTATTTCCTTCAAGAGTCATCACCTATACATGCACATATAACTGTGCATCAAATCAATCTTATTTAACGCTCAAACAGTCCTTTGGTTGGGTAATCATTATTACACTGATTTTTTAGATATGTAAATAGAAACTCAGAGAGTTTAATTAACTTGCCTATAGCATACAATAATGGAGTGACGCATCTGGGATTAGAACTCAGGTCTCTTTCACTGTACTGTGTTACTTCTCATAATCAAGACACTTGGGATGTTAACATAGGGAAGTATAAGTCATAAAAGAGCATTCATAACAAGGAAAGGAATGACTGTGCCAATAAAAGTTTTCTACTTTAATGTAAAAAAATATTAAGGCCCACTGTGGGAATTTGCTCTGCATGGTTTATAATTAAGAGTACCTATTTCTTTATTGTGCTGAGACATAAACAAGAAGATGGAAGTAACATATCTTAATGCCTCTTACTGGCTGAACACTTAACCTACACTAATACATTTATCTTGTAAAAATCCTGAATGGTAAGTGTTATAAAGACTATTTATAAATGAGGGAATTCTGGCTGAAAATGACAAGAATAGTAACCAAGTCCACACAGCTAGGCAGTACTGAACTCAAAATTCAAACCCAGCTCTCTCGGATCACAAGGCAATTTGACCATTCTCACTACAATGACACTTTCCTCCCTCAAACATTAGCAAAGAAAAAATTTACAAGTAAGTGAGTCCTGAATTGTTCTGGGACTGAAAGAAATAATAAAGAGCAGGATGAAAACAGGTAAGTTTGGAGTAAATAAAGGGATAGAGAAATGCGAATGTTAATTTAATGGTACAATTATACATTTTTTTTTTCAAATGGCAGGCTTTTCATAAAGCAAGGGAAGGGAAGTTAAGCAAATTTAATATAAATGAAAGCAAGGAGAAAATTAAATATAGTGCTGTGGAGACTGAGAAAAGAGTAAATATTATGACCTAAGAAATCATGGGTAGATTAATGGAAGTGGTCATGAAAGAAAAGTGAGGCGCATCAGATAGAGAGTAAAGATTGTGCATCTTAAGTACAAGCAAAGATATGAAAATGCATGGCATCTTTTGAGAAGCAAGTTTTAGTTGTGCTTGGAATTGAAGGTTTAGGAACAGGAAAGGAGATAAGGTCTAATTATTTGAAGGTATGGAATATCCTCTGGAATTTGTTCTGTAATTTGAAGTGTTTTTATGCAGTCACTTGATGGCTAGAGTAGGGACAGATGTAGACCTTCAGGTATCAGTGGAGGACTAGTGCAGTGATCTGGGTGAGAGATAATGAATGCTTCTAATGGATAGTGGTTAGCAAAATAGGGTTTTGATTCACTTTTTCTTTTCTTTTTTAAAGATTTTATTGATTTTTTAAAATATATTTTATTGATTTTTTACAGAGAAGAAGGGAGAGGGATAGAGAGTTAGAAACATCGATGAGAGAAATCGATCAGCTGCCTCCTGCACAGCCCCCAGTAGGGATGTGCCCGCAACCAAGGTACATGCCCTTGACCGGAATCGAACCTGGGACCCTTCAGTCCGCAGGCTGACACTCTATCTACTGAGCCAAACCGGTTCGGCAGATTCACTTTTTCAAAAAGAAAATTGAGTGAATTTTTTTTGTTGCCTTTTCTTTGTGTTTTATGTTTTATTTTGTTTTGGCACCACATATAGAAGAATGAGAACAGGAACAAAGACACAATCTTAAAAAGTATGCTAAAGACAACTGAAGGAAGGAAGCCACATCAAGAAAAGAGAAGAATGAGTTATATAAGTAATTGAATGAACAAGAAGAGCAAACTTAGTTGAAAAAAAATGCCCTATCACTTAACTAGAGGCACGATGCACAAAATTCATGCAAGAGTAGGCCTTCCATCCCCCAGCTCCCGGCACCTGGGACCTGGGCTTCCATTGCAGTCCCAGCTTTGTCCAGAAGGTCACCTGGAAGGACATCTAGTCTAATTAGCATATTACGCTTTTATTATTATAGACTAGAGGTCCGGTGCACAAAATTTGTGCACTTGGGGGGAGTCCCTCAGCCTGGCCTGTGCCCTCTGGCAGTCTGGGAGCCCCCATATCTCTGCCTTGCAGAGGGAGGCCCTGCCAACCATGCTGAGGCTCTGCGATTGATGGCAGCCAGCACAGAGGGAGGCCCTACCCACCCTGCCCAGGCTCTGTGATCCATGTTCCACAGAGGGAGGCCCTGCCCATCCTGCTGGGGCTTTGCGATCAATCGCAGAGCAGAGAGAAGCTCTTCCCACCTGGCCTGGACTCTACCATTGATCCCCACCCACAGGGAGGCCCTGTCCACCCTGCTGGGGCTTGGTGATCAATCACAGAGCAGAGGGAGGCCCTTCCCACCTGGCCTGGGCTCTACCATTTATTGCTGCCCACAGGGAGGCCTTGTCTGCCCTGCCACCCTGCCAGGGCTCTGTGATCAATGCTGCACAGAAGGAGGCCCTGCCCACCCTGCTGGGACTCTGCAATGGGCCCTTCCAGCTGTGGTGGCTTGCCTGGGCCCTTGCAGCCTGGGCTTTGTCCGGAAGGACATCCAGAAGATGTCCAGTCTATCTGGTTTAATTAACATATTACCCTTTTATTAGTATAGATATGTTCAATGAAAGCAATCAAGTTTTTACCATATCTCTATGCTACCTACACTTTAGTTAATATTGTCTTTGTTACCTCTACTTTTATATATTTAAAATGACCTGTGTATATTATTACTATGAGTAGAATGTCCATGTTTTTTTAATTCATTTTAATATAGATATGTAATGAGATTGTCACAGGATAGCAAAGATTAAGAAAAAGATTCCAAAATCCCCAGGTAGATGTTTCTGTTGCAAACATTTCAATTTCCCTGTGTGGGTGTGGGAAAAGAACACATAGCAGAGCCCCAAGTGGAAGAACTCCTTGGCCTTCAGGTCCAACTACTGTTGATGTCACCTGATCAGGGTGAGGATCCCACCAAGCCTAAAAAGTCCCCTTGCAATTCTCACACTAGGGTTCCTACCCTTCGAACTACTTGTCTTCCAATAGTGTTGGCGACTGTAGTTTTCCATCATTCTGCCGTCTCTTGGGTAAGTCAGCACTGTGGGTGCTGGAGGGTTTTCCCTTAAAAGTGAAATATCCACTTTACCATTCCCCTAGGATTCTCTTCTTTTTCTTTTTAATAAGTTTTTATTGATTTCTGAAAGAGGAAAAGAAATATAAACATCAATGATGAGAGAGATTCATTGATCAGTTGCCTTCTGCACACCCCTACTGGTGGTGGAGACTGCAACCTGGGAATGTGCCCTGATCGGGAATCAAATCCTGATGTCCTTGCTCATGGGTTGACACTCAACCATTGAGCCACACCGGCTGGGCTAATTATATTCTTAAAATAACTTAAATATTGTCCTGTATTACAAAGTCACACATACATGAAAACAGTGGTTAAAACTGATAAAATGACTAAACTCAGAAGGAAAGTGGTGCAAGGCTTTTAAAGGAGAAGTAATCATAGACAAAGCACTACTTTTGCTAATGAGTGTTCCCTGTTAAGAACTTCATATTCTAATGGAACATTTAAGAATAAGTTTACAATCTTGTATGGAGTAGCTTTTAAAATTTTGCCCTAGCCGGTTTGGCTCCGTGGATAGAGTGTCGGCCTGCGGACTCAAGGGTCCCAGGTTCGACTCCAGTCAAGGGCATGTACCTTGGTTGCAGGCACATCCCCAGTGCGGGGCGTGCAGGAGGCAGCTGATCGATGTTTCTCTCTCATCGATGTTTCTAACTCTTTATCCCTCTCCTTTCCTCTCTGTAAAAATTCAATAAAATATATTTAAAAAAAAAATTCTTGTAGTTTCCTATTTATTCATCATTTACAAAACAACTGGAAGTTGTTTAAACAGTAACAGCTGTTTTACATTAAGAAGTTTAAATAAAAACATCAATTCTTGATTTAGGTATCGGTTGTTTTTATAATTATGAGTAGGAAAATGATTATTTTCATTTCCTAGTTATCCAACTGGAAGAGAGACAAGCTTAAATAACAATTTTCTCTTGTTAACATAGGCCTCCCTCACTCCTGGGATAGCAATGGCTGGAATTAAAGGCCTTGTACTTAAGGCAAAAACCCTCACTGTTTCACTAGAGAGGGCTTTAGGGGATTGGTGAACATCCTCAAATTGTATGTAAGTTATTTGACACACATTTTTCTGAAATTAGAGTATATGCTTTCATCAGAATTGTAAATTGACCTATGTATAATATACACATATGCACATTTGGAGAGGGAATGAAAGAGAGGGAGAACAAAACTGCTCATTTCAGATTACTTTCTACAAGCCTAATTCCCTTCTGAATATGATGGTGTATGAAGTCAGATTTTGAATGTTGTAGCTATGTGGTGCTTCATAACACAGCAGGTTGATTTATTTATTATTTTTATTGACTTCAGAGAGAAAGGGAGAGGGAGAGAGAGATAGAAACATCAATGATCAGAGAGAATCATTGAACAGCTGTCTCCTGCATGCCCCACACTAAGGATCAAGCCCACCCTGGCATGTGCCCTGACTGGGAATTGAACCTTGATCTCCTGGTTCATAAATCGACGCTCATCCCCTAGCCATGCCATCCAGGTCATACAGTATGTTGATTTAGATTTTATTTTATTTTATGTAAGTTTTAGAAGAGCATCTTTTCCATTAGAGAACTATATGTACACTTTGCCTAAGTAGTATATTCCAGGATATAGCCCTGTGAGAATTGTATTTAAGTTGATGTTGTCATGCCCATCCTGTTCTCTATAGTTAATAAAATAAAATGGAATACTCATTTTTCTTATTTTATTCACTCCTTTTCACAGTTTTCTCAAGGGCACTCAAAAGTCCTAAAAAATTATGTTGGAATACTGGTATTAGATTAGTGGAACATGGTCTTTAGAGACCCTCAACAGGCCATGAGTATTATCAAGTGTCCTTGAGTCAGTCATCACATTTAAATGAATGTGAGATTAATGTGCCACTGCTTTCCCAATTAGTATACATAATCAAGAATTGATTGCAAGATTAAGAGAATAGAAATTTAGTTTTTTGTAGGATAACTGCAAATTGTTTTTATTCTAAGATTTCTTTCCCTGGAGAATTCTGCTCATGCTTTTCCTATCTTTTTTGCTATATGATGATTGAGTTCATCACCTCAAAAGCAACTTGACCTTTGCCACCTTCTCCTACAATTGCTATTGGCCCCAAACTCAAGCAAGAAACAGAAGCAAGGGAGGCACTATAGAAAAAGCAGTGAACTGTGAATTTTTCTTATCATTTGATGGAGACCCCTCTTGCTGTGCAACTGACCTTCTTTTCTTTTTTTTTTCATTGTAAACTCTATTATAATGTTCCTTAAAAAACTTTCAAAGCATTTCATCTATGGTAATTATGAGTTTCCTATAATGTAAAATAGAATAACTAATAATGCATTGATTTTTATTATTTCTGACATGCCTAAAACACTCAATATTTGACTTTTATGAATTTACTATAAAAAATCCAATTTATATGAACCAGGGTATTATTTTATATAAAATTACATCCTCCTACATTGAAATTTATGGAGAGTAATAATTTTTAAAGTTTTGAAATCTTGACCTTTGTTATAGCCATCATATTGATTTATAGGCATCACATTTCTTCCTTTTCTATCTACCCACCAAACAACTGCCAAACTGAACATCATAAAGTCACTTTGAATCTGACTCTACTGCTCACAGCTTTTCAGGTTCCAATTGTAGCTTTCACCTTTTCTTACAACCACAATTAAATTCTCCTTCCATTAAATTTAATACTTGCCAACTATTTTCACTTATTGTACCTCCTTATCAATTAGATATGGGTATACTGTCCTAGATCCCTAGCTAAACTCTATACTCTTTGAGGTCAGAGCTGTGTTTATTTTCTTTATATCACCAGTAGAATCTTTCAGAATACTTGAATATTGTCGGTTCCAAAACAACATGTGCTCAAAGAGTCAAGTGTAATGTATTACTTACTATGTTTCAGTGGTGAATAATGACCACTGAATGGTTAATTTATTCATTAATTCTATGAGGTTATGAGGTGCCCAATATGTCCTAGGAATTGTTTTCTGCCTGAGTACTGGTTTCCATTTCCATGTCAAATTCCTTAATAGATTTGGAACTGGCCCTGAGGCAGATTTTATTTAGAATCCCTGACTTACTCACATACTTCTCTGCTTTCTAAGACCTTTGCTATGGTTGCTGCCATCTTTTGGTATTTTGCTAAATTAAGCCAGATCCACCTTCAAATCTATAATTTGGAAAGTTGCTGTTGTGGAAAATGCCTATCTTCTAGAAATCCTTCCACATGTGTTACTTTCTATCTTCTAACAGAGAATATTTTTGGCCACTGGTGTTGCCTTGGATGGTATTTGAATTATCCGTCTTCCTCTGGAACTGATGGCTTGATCCTGCAAGAGACTAATATCCCTCTATTAGTTTCTCTGATTCTAACCACATGGCAATCGTAACTTAATCTGCTCTTTCCTATAGGAACTTTAGGCACGGCATGCTATTTATTTAGGTCATTCACTGCAATTTTATGAAAAGATGTATGCCTTCAGAATTAGAATTTACGGAGAATTGGGAGTCATAGCCTCCTGACATAGGTAAAACCTGTTTTAACATAACCTTTGTTTCAATGGGCACACAGGTTTTGTTTGTTTCAGAAAACAAATACTTCAGCAGACACTGCGTTTGCTAATAGCAACAGAGCACCTGGTGTGTGGTACATTCTTAACACATATTACTGAATCAGTGAAATTTGGTGTTTTTGTGCGTTAAAGGACAATGAGAACAAAGAACACATGAGAGTGGGATTCTTTATGTGTGTGTTTATCTCGATGTGTGTGAGTGTTTGCATGTCTCCTTTAGCTGTAAGATTGTACTAAAATCTGTGGCTCTTCTGGGGTTTCGGCTTCCACTTTTATTGAAATATCGATGTCTATTCCTGGCTCTTCTAGTATGTATGCATTTCACCTCTCTGGGCTTTTCTTATCTTCAAAATTAGGGGACTTGATTTAAACAACCTCTAAATGCTCTTGTAGCTCTAAAATCTGACAATCCATGGATTAGGTGTCCTTATCTTAGTCTATTCCTCTGTCATTGTTACTTTTGGATGCATTTTATGTTTCTTCTATCCACAGGATAGTGCAGTACTATATACAAGTACATACATATAGTAGAAAGCATAGACAATGATTTAAAAATATTCTGCTAAGTAAATGTAATGATTCATGAATAATGTGATTTTTTTTTTACAATTTCTTATTTCAAAGTTTGCTTTGAAAGTAGATCATTAACATACTGTTCTTACCAGCTAGCTACTTGAATGAGGAAAGGCAGACGCTAATGATAAAATGACCTCATTAAAGTGGGATTTGGCTTTACTCTGAATGTCAAGTGTATAGATTCAGGCTTAAAGTAAATCTGGGCCTTTGGCAGTTGCAATATCTATGGTTTTGCTCATCCCTCTGGATCTTTTTCCTTCTCTGTACTCTGTACTATTATTTATTTCCTCACAGCTTTGCATAGCCTAATTATGAGCTCCTCAAAGATATGAATCATGTGCATATTTTAATTAAAGCTTTCAATAAATTCAAGATGCTGCTATAGAATAGCAATTATTCAAAAATAATATGAACTGTATCAATTAACTTTAAACTTTTTAATACCTAAAACTTTGCTGATTAGCAATCTCATTTCTAAGAGTTCCATTGCTGGTAACCAAAATCCAGAAATCTTGTAAAATTTTGCCCTTTAAAACGGACCCCCATTATTTTGGCTCTTTTTCTTAGCAACAGGCCTGGAGACTTTATCTTTTTTTTTTTTTTACATCTTTAGATATATTATCATTTTTCTTATGGCCATGATTCACAGCAATGGTATTGAGTTACAAACCCCACCCCCACCTCCCACCAACTAAATTTCCTGAAAGGTCTTTCCTGATCCTGGTAATCTCCCCCTCTCTCATATATATCTAAGGCAGGCAAAAAAGTGTTTCCTTTTAAAAGGTTGGCTTGTATTGTGAGACATTAATTGCTCTCAGGTAGGCTATATCAAGGAGGACAAGATTTCACTAAGAAGAACTTTACCAAAATATGTGTCTTTTAAGGCAAGATATTTTTCTCAGTTTAGTTCACTAATATTTTCCAAGCTCCTAGAGCAGAGCTCACACATATTAGACACTTGATATATTCCAGTCAGTAACATGATAGTTTTCTACCAGTGACCTTAAATTTCCAGTTCCGGTAGTTCCCTAGCATGTGCTTTAGAAAATAGATAAGAGCAAAAAGACTTGTATCTATCAACCCACTGTGCAGGATTTTTTTTTTTATAGTAAAGGTGGAAATTTATTTAAGAATAAGTACAGACTCTCACGTGGGAGGGTGGAGGGGGGAAGGGTCGGACTGAATTCTTTTTCCCTACGGCTTATAAAGGCTGCAGATCCTGGTGCCTTGATATCCCCTCTGATTGGTCACTACTCCCCTAGACTGGTTATTATAGTAACTCGTGGATTCAAAGGTCGAACCTCACATGGGACATGTGAAGTTCAAACCCCTCCTCCTTCCCTATTGTTTTCCTATTCCCTTTGGGCTTTCTTCTTCTTCTGGACAAAGGGCTTCCTTCTCTTTATTTTGTAAATATAGACCTTTTGCTGTTCCCAGCTCCTTCATTCTATGGAAATGTACCTATTGCAACTTTCCAGCTCTTCCATTCTATGGAAATACTAGAGGCCCCTGCAGGGGTGTGTGTGTGTGTGTGGGGGGGGGGGGGGCTCAGCCTGGCCTGTGTCCTCTTGCAGTCTGGGACCCTTCACTCCTTACCTCCCGCCTGCAGCTGGGGCGGGGAAAGGCTCCCGCCACTGCCACTGCGCTAGCCAGTGGTGAGCCCGGCTTCTGGCTCCTGTGGGAGCACACTGACCACCAGGGGGCAGCTTCTGTGTTGAATATCTGCCCCCTGGTGGTCAGTGCATGTGTTGAATATCTGCCCCCTGGTGGTCAGTGCATGTCATAGCAACTGGTCATTCCACCGTTAGGTTGATTTGCATATTAGGGTTTCATTATATAGGATACCTTCTGCTGCTCTGTAGCCCTGTGCTTCCTCCATGGTCCCCTTAATTTCCAAAATTTCCTAAACCTGTCCTATTTTACCCCTAAAATTCCTGTTTCACCTAGAAGCCTCTGCTCTTGGACTGGGTCAGTGTAGGGCACAGGGCGGAAGGCCGAGAGTAGGAATGAGACAGTACCTGTCTGAAGCTTAGGGGTTTCAGGTCTCTGCTGTTCCCCACCCTCTTAGCCGGGCTGTGCGGCTGGAAAAGACCAATGGCACAGGAGCGTCCTGTGCTTAACCAATCGGGTGCGCTCATGGGTGATGGGCAGACCCGGTCTTCCAGGGTTCTCCTGGCTGCAGGGGAGGGTGCAGGTCTCCCTCCGGCCCTGGGTCACTGGGTCCCGCTGCTAGAGGAAATTCCCTACATTCATGGACACCTGGAGGCCTCCATCCCGACCCTGAGCGGAGGGGCGTTGAGGGGCGATGGAGGCGACCTGGGAGTTTGAGGAGCCGCAGGAAGGAGCTGCCTTTGTCAGAACCCCTGGCCCGCGGTGCCGGAGGCCAAGGTGGGGCGAGGCCGGTCTGGAGCTCTTAGCCTGGAGCTCGGACTTTCCCTCACCTGCCTTCGCCGCTGGGCTTTCCCTCGCTCACCTGCCGGTGCGGAGGGTTCCTTTCTGGCAGAGCGGCTCTGCTGCCACTTGGCAGAAGGAACCCGTGGTCCTCACGCGCGACCTGATTAGGCCCTGTCAGGTGCGACCTTGAATGGGACATTTGCATTAAAAATAGCGGGTGAACTTGTCCTATTGTTAACACACTTTCGAATGCATGCAGTGCAGAGTGGTAGGCCCCGTGCAACATCTTTGCCTGGATCCCACACACAGCCAGCTACACATTTTGAGATCTATTGAGTTGAAATATTCAGATTTCTCATACATGCAATTAATTGCACTACAGGTAAATAACCAAATAAATTAGCTTCTGAAATAGTTCATTTATAATAATGATTCTAAGCTATCTGACGGAAGTCAATAATGGGATCTGAGCTAGGTTTCAGAAGAAAGTGCAATCAAGTACTTGAACAGTATAAAAGCTTTTCCCACCTCTGTTCTCTGACTTCCTTGAGCACCTTCCATTCACCTCTTTCTAATCCGCACTCATTCCAAACTTTGGTCCACAGAAGTATTCGTGGTCAAGAAAGGTGCCAGAATCTTTAGGTTATAGCTTATCCATTTGAAAATTTCTCCCAATTGCTTGGAATGATCAGGGGAATCTCATTTCAATCCTCAAAATACACTTTTCAAACACTTAAAAGTACAATTCTCATAGAAGTATAGAATAAATGTGTCAAAATGTACTAAGCTTTTTAATAAGAAACCAGCATAATAGTGAGATTGCTTTTAAAAGTTTAAGAAAAAACAAAATGTGTCTATTCAAAGTATTTCTTTTCTATTCAGGGACCAAGGCACAATTCATCTCTTTCCCTGGATGAAATTTCTTATTGTTGTTATTCTGGTTTATTCCATGTTGTGTATTAGGTATTTTGAAAATGGTTCAAATGATCATTATGGCCAGAAATTGTATGCTGAAATAAGATTTCTAAATTGCATACAGAACCAATTGATGTCCTACTAGTAATAAAAAAATTAAGTAAAACATTGGGGTAAAATCATTGGCATGTTTACCTCTCTATTTGCATCTCAAGTTTATTTGCATTGCTATTTGATATGAAGCATTTACAGCACTATCAATGTTATACAAATAAAACTGCCTTTACAGAGTTGTTAAGTCTTTAATCAATATCAATAAAATGTATATAGAACTAGAAAATTACAGAACTCTTGGCTAGTCCCACTGGATAATGCTCTAGTGTGACATTGACTAGACATGCAATTATCTTTTGCCTATTTCCATATTATGGATATTTTCAAACAATGAAGATTCTCTATTTACATGGTGAGGGAGGATTAAATGAGAACATGTGTAGAAAATGCTTACTGTCTTTTATTTGTTGCAAATTTGTTGAAAAAAATGAATAAATCACAATGAAAAAAATAAACAAAAAAACTTCAGTTCCACTCTCAGTTGGTCCTGGTGGACTCTCTCCAAAGGAAAAGTCTTCCAGTGGGAATGATCTGCTGAGGAAGGCAAACTAACCAATGGACATCTGAGAGATTCATTGTTACTATTTCAGAGGCCATTTTTTATTCAGGGATCAAGGCACAATGCATCTCTTTCCCTGCATGAAATTTCTTATTATTGTTATTCTGGTTTACTCCACAATTGTGTATCAGGTATTTTGAAAATGGTTAAAATTAACCTTATGGCCAGGAATTGTCAAACTGTAGCCTGAGGTCTGAATCCTCCCTACTGCCTGTTTTTTACATCTGGGAGCTAAGAATGGTTTTTACATTTTGATAGCTGAAAATAATATTTTTCAGCATGTGACTATTATATGTGACTATTCAATGTCCATAAATAAAGGTTTATTAGAACATATATATTTTTATTATATATGACTAGAGGCCTGGTGCATGGATTCATGCACTGGTGGGGTCCCTCAGCCTGGCCTGTGCCCTCTCGCAATCCAGACCCCTCGGGGGATGTTGGACTGCCAGAACTGCCCCAAGGAATGTAGTAGTGTGTGAAGCAGCAGGTGGCCAGGGAGGAGCCTGAGCCAGAGCTGGGCACCACACCACTCCCACTCATCCTGGCCCCGCTATGCCTGCTGCCGCCCACTGCTTAGTAGTGCGCTGCCATGGCAGTGGGAGAGGCTCATGCCGCTGCAGCTGTGCTCACCAGCCATGAGCCCGGCATCTGGCGACTGTCAGTCAGCTGAGTGGTGCTCCAGCTGTGGGAGTGCACTGATCACCAGGGGGAAGCTCCTGAGTTGAGCGTCTTCCCCCTGATGGTCAGTGCACGTCATAGCAACTAGTCAAATGGTCATTCAGTCACTTGGGCTTTGGTAGATAGATACCCCCTCTGATATAAATAACTTTAGAAATATGAATTTGGAATGGGTATTATACAGCTTAAGATAGTAATAACTATAAATAATCACTCTAATTGAGTTGGTAAATTTGTTTTAGTCCAGGCTATTGGTTAGGAATGATAAAGTTATTTATTTGTATACTATAGCTTAGCCAATAAATAAATACATTGTAGATAATGAGAAACAGATTTGTCACTGTCCAAGAAAGCTGTTACAGATAACAAAAAAATTGAAAACGTTAAAATGAACTCTGTGGTGCTAGATTAAAATGGGAGTTATCAATATAAACTATTTTTACATAGGTAAATCAACTCATCGATAGATAGATATAAAGATACATAGATAGACACATAAATAAATTGACTGATAGATAAAAATAGATGTGTGGCCCTGGCTGGTGTTGTTCAGTAGTTAGAGTGTTGGCCTGTGCATCATAGGGTCACAGGTCCAGTTCCCAGTCAGGGGTGTGTACTTTGGTTGCAGGTTCCTTCTCTGACCCTGATCAGGGCACATGTGGAAGGCAACCAGTCCTTGTGTCTCACGTGGATATGGCTCTCTCTCTCTCTCTCTTTCTCTCTCTCTCTCTCTCCCTCCCTCCCCCCCTCCCTTCTACTCTCTGAAAAGCAATGAAAAAAAATATCCTCAGGAGAGGATTAACAAACAAAAAACAAAACAAAACAAAAAGAGAAATAGATGTGTGTATGCATGAGTCAATATAATGTTGGTGTAGACATGTTATATCTCTATTTATCTATCTATCTAGCTATCCCCTTGCTCTATTCACTAAAGAGGGGCTAGAAACAGTGAGGTTCTGGTAACAATGAGCACAACTATAACCCAGTGTTTGGTTTCTAAATATAATTCTTCCTGAAAAGAAATCAAAGCTCCTTGCTAAAATAGATGATCTAAGAAGTGAGGTAGGGAAAATATAAGATGACTGACCCTGAACATAAGGAAGTGCTAAAAATTATATATATAATATATAATTTCAATATATATCTGTAGAGAGAAAGGGAACATAAGCCATCTTGAAAAAGAAGCTCCTAATAGCCAAAGGTGGAATACCTTGGACAACAAAATAAATAACAATGGTATTAAATCCTAGGTCCAAGAATGAAATAAAAAATTATGAAACCATATGATATCATAAATAAAAATAAATTAGAGTAGAACAGACAAATATCCCCTACAGTAGAATTTCTGTAGTGGTGGAAGGAAAGCAGTAAGTGGAAAATCACCAATCCAGTCATGGATGCAGAAATTAGTGGAAAAAAGTTTAAACAGAAAGAGATATTTGTATAGTCTCAAGGCATCACCTACAAAGTACTTGGTAATTAAGAAGGGGGCAAAAAGGAGCTGTACAGAGCAACTTTACAGTATCCTAGCATGCACCACTTTGCCAAGTGGTCAAGACAAACATTACCAATAATAAGGCATATGAATATCACGTATCCCTGATATGATGCAATGAGGAAGGCATGTGATCTCTGAGATATTTTGACTAATAGAGCATAACCTCAACATAATCAACAGAAAACATAAGGCAAATCAAAATTGAGGGGAATTCTACAAACTGACCAGTACTTTTCAAAAATGTAAAGTTTTTGAAAGAAAGGGGAAGTCTAGGGCACTCTGCCAAGTTAAACTAGGGAGCCATGCCACAATGTGGGATCCTGGGTTGGATCCTGGAAGAGAAAAAGCACAAAAGTAGAAAAATAATGCAATTCACATAAACTCAAGATTTTAGTTAATAGCATTGTATCATTGTTAATTTACTAGTTTTTATAATTACCCTGTGGTTATATAAAGTGTTCACATAAACATAAGCTAGCCTGACATGCATAGAGAAACTCTGTATATAATGTCTGTGATTCTGTGAATTTAAAATTATCTACACATATTTTTATTTTTTAAAATACATTTTATTGATTTTTTACAGAGAGGAAGGGAGAGGGATAGAGAGTTAGAAACATCAATGAGAGAGAAACATTGATTAGCTGCCTCCTGCATACCCCCTACTGGGGATGTGCCCGCAACCAAGGTACATGCCCTTGACCAGAATCGAACCCGGGACCCTTCAGTCCGCAGGCCGACGCTCTAGCCACTGAGCCAAACATGTTAGGGCTACACATATTTTTAAATGCTCCCTTTTGCCTGGTTTTATTTTGTCTGAAAGGGCCATATCTGTCCTGAGGTGGGTAAGAGTTATTCCTGGTTCCTTACTGAGCAAGCAGAGAATGGGGAAACCAACCCAGATAACACATGCACTGCTTCCTAAGCTTCCTGCCACTTCCTATTCCCTGCAGGAACAGACAGAGCCAGAAGGAAAAATAAGCAGAAGTACAAAGTCAGAGTGGCTTATCTTTTTTTCATGCCCAGAAGGAAGAAGAAAGGAAGCTCTTAGAAACCAGAGGAGAGAAAAGCTGAATACACCTTATTTCTCTTTAAAGAATAATAATTCTATTGCCAAAGGAATATTCTTTGAACAATAAAAGATAGGCATTGTATTAAATAGCAATTCAAACAAGACGTTTAGCATATTTATCATTTTATTCCTGTTCCTCATAGATGTTTAAATAGAATAAAAGCAAATAGCAATCTGATTCCCTCATGAAAGTGGAGATGAGGAGAATAACATTGCCTGTAATATTAATTAATGAAAGTTAGGTTCCCAGAGAACAGAGATGATATGATTTTTAAATCATCTTAGAGCATAGGCAGAAAGGTTTTTAATTTACATGTACATTTCAGACTACAAATTATCAATAGTTCCTTTCCTTCATGATTTTCATCTAAATTCAGAATGGAAATGAATATGCAGGAGAAGAGTCATGTGAGTATTTGCATTCTGACCTATGGCTATGATTATCAAGTACTTTAAGCAAAAGTAAAATTCACTAAGTTGTAATTAATGACAAATCTCCAACTAAATCACTGGCAAGTTCTTGTCATCTGAAGTGAATTGCTCATTTCCATCTAAGTCCCACAGCAAGGAAAACAAATTTTGAAACTTACCGGAGAGCCCTGTCTTTGCATGATGGCAGCCACTGAAAAGTAAGAGTTAACTGTTGCCTTGCAGGAAGGTAAGCACAGTCTTTTTCAATTTACTTTTTCCTAAGAGAAGGCAAAACCCAAGATTTTTATATAAAATCTCTCTAGCCTGTGATTTCTTTCCCACAAGATAGCTAGTGCTATTTGGCATGTGTAGTCCTTGTTTCTCTTCCAATAGCAGAATAGGCAGCAGGAACACTAAAGTCATAGAATAAGAGGATGAGTGTCTGTCTCTAGCAGTAGACTATGTACTTGTTGGATACGCTTACGCTTTGTTTAAATAAGAATGGATAGCCCTAGCTGGTTTGGCTCAGTTCATAGAGCATGGGCCTGCGGACTGAAGGGTCCCAAGTTCGATTCCTGTCAAGTGCACACGCCCGGGTTGCAGGCTCAATCCCCAGTAGGGGGCATGCAGGAGGCAGCGAATCAATGATTCTCTCTCATCATTGATGTTCCTCTCTGAAATCAATAAAAATATATTTTTAAAAAAGAATGGATAATGAAGGTTTATTTGCTTCTAGAGGCCCGGTGCATAGATTCGTGCACATTGAAAGGAAATTAATTAGAAGGTGGCCTGTGGGGCGGGACTGGGTGAGACGGCTGGACACACCCTGGAGCCAACCTACCGCGGTCCCTCTCTGGCCGGCCGCACCTGGGGCGGCCCCAGGGCTCAAAGGGCGTCTGAGGAGTGAGTGGGGTCCCTCCGGCAGGTGGGGTCCCTTGGCCTGGCCTGCGGGGATTGGGCCAAAACCAGCAGTCCAACATCCCCTGAGGGGTTCTGGAATGCAAGAGGGCACTCTGCAAAGTTGCTGTTGCTTGGCAGCTCCTGTGTTGAGCATCTGCCCCTGGTGGTCAGTGTGTGTCATACCTACTAGCCATCGGCTGGTTGGCTGGTCGGCCAGTCGCTTAGCCTTTTACATATATAGTAGGCACTTTAAGGATAATTTATACACTGAAGGATGTATAAAATACAAGACAGCAGAGTGGAAAGAGCCTGAGCTCACCTCCTCCATGGACACACAAAATCTACAATGACATATAGAACAGCTAGAGCTGAGAATAAATGGCAGACTAGCGGAACAGGTTTTCTGCCGCTAAAGATGTAAAAAAGAAAGCTACTCTGAGATGGGCAGGTGGGGCAAAGACATGGTCCAGTCAGTGTGTGGCAACCCACCAGTGGGAGAGATATCACAACTCTGGAGGTAACCGCTGAGAAGCGAGGGTTCTGAGACATACAATAGGCTCCCCAGCCGGGGGGGACCTGACCCAGGAAGACAAGCCCCCATATATTTGACTTTAAAAATCATCAGTGCTCACATCCAGGAGAGCCAAGAGCTGTAGGAAAACAAGACTCCTCCCTTGGAGGGCCCTCACCCAAGCTCACCATCTCCAAGCACTCACAACTTATGAAGTTTTGTTTTCTGGGTATTTCTATGCATTTGAACACACACACACCCAGGCATTTTCTTTGCCTTCTCATGTTTCAGAATTGCTGTCTAAGTTAGATAAGTGTCACTAGAAGATTGTTTTACCATGGGAAAAAGTGAATAGTAATCTTGAGTTGGGTTAAAGCAGATGCTTGCAAAGTCTTTGCTCGCATTTCCAATTTGGGTACTCCAGCCTGCTGTTTATGCTGTGATTATGCCTCGGAGCTGTATAATCGTGCCTCATCCATTCATGCTGGTTCAATGTATCCTTAGGGTGTTTCTTTTGTGAGCCTCGCTTGCTATTGCCCTACTCCAACTGGATTTGGTAGCCTGCTGAGGTTCAATTCTCTGCACACACCCTCCAAGAGCAATTGTCATTTTAGTATATTTGGATAAGTATTGATTCTTTTGTTTGAAACGAAACTTTTATGCATTGACAGTCAAAATTTGGAATGCCTTACAAGTAAACACTTCACTGAGAGGCAATGGAACTGACTTTAGTTTCTGCTTTGCTAGTGGTTAATTTAAAAAACTCCAAAAGGCCAACCATACTGCCCCTCAGTTTCTTTATCTGTAAAAAAGAGGAAAGCATATTAAGTGGAGCTAAAGCATCTCCTATTTTTCTAAGGCAGCGGTTCTCAAACTGAGAATGCATTGGGATCACCTGTAGAGCTTCTAAAAACACAGATTGCTGAGCCCCCACCCCAGACATTTGATTTGGCAGTTCAGGAGTGGGAACCATAAATTTACATTTCTAACAAGTTTTCAGGCAATGATCATGGTTTTCTAGACCACGCTTTTTGCAGCACTACTCTATGAAACACTGGGCATCAGAGTTATGCTATGTTCAATTTTTCATAATATACTAGCTAAGTAACACTTCCTGATTCTATAACTTTAATATTTTCACAGGATTGCAGGTGTTGGGCATCTAAGGCACAACAGGATAGTAGTAAGTGTAAGGACTTTGATGTACTTATACTTGAGGTTGCATCTCATTCATCTTTGTAAATTCCTTTAAAATCAATTTCTTCATTTCTATAATGAGAGGGTGGACACATGTTTCATAAAGATATCACACGTGTTAAATACATGTAAATATGTGCATTACATTTAGATTTAAATTCCTCCTGCATCACCTTCCTCCCTATCTATATTTATTTTACTACAAAGATCATCTGTCCACAGTTCAGGTAGCTAATACAATAAGAAAGCTTAATTATTCCAATATTTAATAGATGCCTATTTGTCCAGGCACGTACAAGTGTTAGGGGGAAGAGCGGATAAGAAAATATAATGACAGTGAATAATGCATCCCATCTGTTCTCAGAAAGCTTCATTCTAATAGCTTTCACAGAAGCACTAAAGGAGGATACAAAGCCCAGCCCTGCATTTGGAAGCGGGTGAGATGGAGTGTCAAAGACTGTATCTTAGGGAAGATTCTGCTTTTGCTTATCTTTAAAACGAGTTTGAGTAGCAACTAAGAAAGATCTTTCAGAAAGTGATAATGACAGAAGTAAAATAATAAAGACATAAACTACGATGTGTCTTTGCAATTCAAATATATATAAATTTCAACATCCTTTCATTTCAACATTGATGATAAAAAAAATGGATTCCCAGCTGGAGTCACAGTCCGGGTGGAGTTTACATGCTCACCCCATGTCTGTGCTTTTTTTAATGGATACTCTGGTTTCTTCCCACATCCCTAGAATCTACATGCTAGGTGAGTTGGGGTGTCTACATTGTCCCAGTCTGAGTGAATGTGGGGGTGTTTGATTGGCCCTGAAATGGAAGGGCTCCCTGTTCAGGAGGGTCCCCCCTGGCACCTTGAGCTGCCAGGATAGGCTGCTGCCACCCAGGACCCTGAACTAAAATAAGAGGGTTGAAAAATAATCATCTTATTTGTTTTTATTAATTTTTCTGTAATGTATGTATAACTCACTTTTATTTCAATGTTTAATATTAAAAGTGTTTTATAAGTTTGCTGATGTCTTTGTGACCAGAAATATGTCATAGGCACTTAACTCTTGTTTATATCAATTAGTCTATGGCAAAATTGGTTTCCTTATATATCATTTCGCTTAAGTTGCAGTTTACAAGAACCTATCCTGGAGGTTAAGTGAGGACCTACTTTGTGTGTATATATACATTGTACATACAATATTGTTAAGCATGTGTATTTTAATTTTATATCAATGGGTGACTTATAAAATAATCACTTGCTTATGATTATAGGTGGGACAGATTTTGGCAGGGATGGCTCTTGCTCTACAAGCATTACTCACATGATTGGCAGTTGAACATGGTCACTGGCTGGGAGCTCAGCTGGCGCTGTTAGCTAGGGGTTGTGGTTCTTCTTCATGGGGACTTCTTCACATGACCGTTTGGTTTTCCTCAAAACTGGATTCCAAGAATCAATGTTACCAACAAAGGTGAAAGCAGCAGCAGATCCTTTTAATACTGATTTTGAGATTTGAAACCTAGTCATCTCTATAAAGTCTTTGAGCCTCAATTTCCTTATCTATAGAATGGGACTAGTACACTTACTTCATAGAGATGATTTAGGGTTAATCTATGCAAGCGCATGGAAAGCATTTAGATGTTAGCTAAACAGCATCACTTCTACCATATTCTGTTCAGAGAATGGTCATCTATCACTACCACAATGTGATGGAGAACAGCAGGTCTAGGTAAGGTGACAGAGATCTGAATATGAAGAAATACATAACAATGCTGAATACCTAACTTTCATCCTGGAGCTGAAAAGAAGTAATTTAAACCGTAGACTGTCGCGAACATAATGGGTTTGTAATGAGCAGATTATTTTGACAGCATTGTGAGCATGGGATTGAGAAGGGCACAACTGAAGTTATAGAGACCAGTTTTAAGCTGTTGCAATTTTTTAGATGCCAGAACATAAGAAATAAACTGTGAGAGAAGTTGCTTGCAGTGAAGAAAGTGACAGAATGGAGAGAGAGATTTAGAAACTAGAGAAAGAGGTGGAAGAAAAAAGTGGTTTGTTTTAGCAGAATTCTCAAGAGGGCAGCCAGATGGCGAAGGAAGAGGAGGAGCTGTGAGAAGATGATGTATTTAATTTTAGACATTTGAGTTTAAAGGTGAATGGGAGACTTCAGAGATGGTGGTACTATTTTAAGCTCAAACTTATTGTTGAATTTCTGCTTCATGGGCATATGGGCCAGAAAGAAAATATAACTACCTGAAATAGTCTATTCTTTGTGGCTAGCTATAAGGTATATTCTTAAGAAAAGCTCATAAATTATGGAGCTAACTTTCTAAAAGTGATAAAATAGTTAAACTACACCTTTAGAGTATAATATTTTTAGGAAAAACTCATAAATCTCTCACATGTCAAAATGGGTTGAAACCTTCTGTCTTTTAAATGCATACATTCATTTATTGGAAAATACTTATTTAGCACCTATTGCAAGCCAGACATTATTCCATCATGGAGCAGATATGGCAATCAATGTAACAGAAAAAAAATTCCTGCTTTCTTGAGTTTATAGTCTAGGGCAGAGGATTCACAATGGTATATCAGATGATGACGGGTGCTATGGAGAAAAAATAAGGAAAGGAGTTTGATTCATGATTAGAGGACTCAATTTTAAATAAATAGCCTGAGAGAACAAAACTAAGAAAATGACACAAGACAATACTTGAATGAGGCAGGGAGCTAAACTTACGGCAGATGAAAGTTTCAAAACCAAAAAAATAAAAATAAAAAAAACTTACAGCAGATGAAGGAGAGTGTACAGGTGATGGGGCATCAATGGGATAACCCTGAAAAAAGAGCAGGCTAGCATATTTGAATAACAGCAAGGCCAGTGTGACTGGTGGGGAGTGAGAGAGGGACATAATGAGGTACGTGATGTCAGACAGGTAGTGAGTTCACTTGGGTCTATCCAGTAAGCCTGTACTTCAGTGCTAGTAAGATGGGCAGGTGGAATAGTGTGACTTCCATGAAGAACTGAAGGTTAAAGAAATTAATGCCTAATAAGCATTAGCTAGGCAAAAGAGGGAGTAAGAGCATCCATGTAGAAGGAAAAGCATGCATGGAAATAGTGAATCTTTCCCTTTAAAGGAATAATCATCACTGGTGACTTCTTACCACTTCTTTTTTATTTTTAAGTAAATTTATTGGGGTGACATTGGTTAATAAAATTATATAGATTTTAAATCTACCCAGTGACCCCTCTTCGGGCTATCTACCCCCAAATTTTAAAAACATGTATTCACAAAGATATATCTACCCCTATGTTCATTGCAGCATTAGTCACGATGGCCAAGACATGGAAACAACCAAATGTTCTTTAACAGATGATTGGGTAAAGAAGATGTGATATATTACTACGCAGCCATAAGAAAAGATAAATTACTGCCATTTGTGACAACATGGATGGATCTTGAGAATATTACGCTAAGTGAAATAAGTCTGACAGAAAAAAAATCAAGAACCAGGTGATTTCACTCTTGTAGAATATAAAACTGAAAGCAACAAGTGGAAAAAAACAAGAAAAACAAACAAAAACTCAAAGATACAGACAATAGTATGATGCTTATCAGAGGGAGAAGGATGGGGGCATAGTAAAGGGTAAAGTGGGTCAAATGCATCATGTTGGAAGAAGATTTGACTGGGTGGTGGGCCCAAAATATACAGATGCTATATCTCCTTTTCTGTTCAGTGGGGTCAGCTATGAAATAAGATATAAAGGTCTTTCAGTGTATTTTTCCTGTTGATCATGGATTACTTTTCTAATGAATGTATAAGGACAAGCTCCTAATTAAGTGACAGATCCTTTTAAAAACAGAACCAGCAGGGCTGTTGTGGCACAGTGGTTGAACGCCAACCCATGAAGCAGGAGGCCACCAGTTCAATTCCAGGTCAGGGCACATGTCTGGGTTGCTGGCTACATCCCCTGTGCAATGACCAATGTTTCTCTCTCATCTGTGTTTCTATCTACCCCTCCCCCTTCCTCACTCTAAAATAAATAAAGATATATTAATAAATAAATAAAACAGAACCAGCCTGGCTGGTTGGGCTCAGTTGTTAGAGCGTCATATCACAGACTGAAGGATCTTGGGTTCAATTCCTGGTCAAAGGCCAGTACCTCAGTTGCAGGCTCGATCCCCAGCCATGGTCAAAGTCTCTCTCTCTTTCTTTCTCTCTCCCTTTCTCTCTCTCTCTCTCTCTCTCTCTCTCTCTCTCTCTCTCTCTCTCCCCCTTCTTCCTCTCTCTCCCTCCTCCCTTCCCCTTCCATCCTCTCTAAAAATCAATTGGAAAAAACAACAACACAGAACCAGCTGAATTTCTCAAAACCTAGGCTTTATTATTTAACATAAAACTGAGATTTTTTTTTTAGAGATGTTGCTACATATATGCAAAAATATGACTAATTCCAAATTTCTAACAGCTAGAGCAGCATGAGATTTCTAATGCCCATGTTGTAAATAGCTTATAGAATGTCCACACATAGGTCAATGCCCAGATCTGATTTTTTTTTAATTTTTAGAAGCTTTAATTTGAAATCTTAGTGGCTTCAAACTGAAAATTAAAATTAATAATGGAATGATTTTTTAAAAATAATCCACTTAACTTCTTAAATGTACTTTTAAATAAATGAACAAAAATTTTTCAGTGGCCACTTTTTAAAAATAAAGCTCTAGGAAAACTTTTATAATTACATGCTAATATTTTAATACCAATAGAAATGTTTTTTGTTGTTATTTCTGGTGTATTAATACTATACATCTTAGAAAGATATTTTCCTATACTCTATGGCAGAGCATCAACATTATGTCATGGAAGCTCTCTTTAAGTCAGTGTAAAATCATAGAGATGAAACAAATCCAAAATGAATATGCCAAAGAGATTAAATTCCAGGAAGGATGAAAAATACTGTCAGAACATATTGAATATTGACTTGTATATCACTCTTTGACTTTTATTTTTTATTGAAAACTCTGTGGCATTGATATACATAGATATTTTCTTTCATACTTATAAGATAGCAAAGATATTTCAGAATTCCCAATTATATTTATGGTGAGGCAGAGTTTTCAATTTCCTTTCTTCATTAAAAAATTTTTGCTAGGTTTCTTGTAGCTATATTTTTAATCTTATGTTTCATTTAGGTATATTTGAAGTCACAAATATTTTTGAAGCAAAGCCTAATAATGCTAAGCTTAAACTTAAAGAGAATTTGTGTTATTTGGTAATTATTTTAGTAATCACTAAATTTATATTTTATGTACATATATACATACAGAAACACATGATGTGTATATATATATTTTTATATAGAAATATGCATATGTATGTCTATAGGACTATATATATATATATATTTCTAGAAGATCATACAAACAACTATTAAGCCTGCTTACCCCTCGGAGGAGAGTAGATTCCATAGATTGGAACATAGAATCTTAACTGTATGCATTTTTTAGTATTTGAAACTTTTGTGTTCTACATAGTACTAAAAGGAATTTTAGAGACAGGACAAGCAGTTTTAGGGAAAAGGAGGTCCGTGGGAGAAGAATGCATAGGTGAAGGGCAGAGAGAGCCCCAAGATGCCAGAATGCCTATCTTACTTTCACAGAGGATAGAGAAATGTCACAAGATATGGGAGAGGGAGGGGGTGGTACCAGGTGGGCTTTGGACTTTGAAACTGATACTCTGCAAAAGAATGACCAATTAGGAAGGCACAGGGGTCATAAATTAAGGAATGGTCCAATTAGAAAGGCTCATGTTCAGACAAAGAACTACCAGCATATATAAACCAGAGACAAAAAGACTCAGAAAAAATTTAGACTTTTCCCATTTCTAGAGAGAGCAGATTTTTCCCATTTGGGGACCCCTTATCAGGGAGATTTTGTATATGCTTGTAATAAACTGCCATATTTTTATTTAAAATCATTTAGTCTGCAAATTTATTCTTCAAAGTTCATAGAACAAGAACCTTTATTAGAGAACATGTGTGTGTGTGTTTAATTAGAGTGATAGCTCTTTTTTAAATTTTTTAAAATATATTATATTGATTTTTTACAGAGAGGAAGGGAGAGGGATAGAGAGTTAGAAACATCAATGAGAGAGAAACATTGATTAGCTGCCTCCTGCATACCCCCTACTGAGGATGTGCCCACAACCAAGGTACATGCCCTTGACCAGAATTGAACCTGGGACCTTCAGTCTGCAGGCCAATGCTCTATCCACTGAGCCAAACCCATTAGGGCTAGAGAACATTTTTAAATTACTTTTTTATTGTTTAAAGTATTACATATGTCTCCTTTTCCCCCCATTGACCCCTCCCAGCCACTCCCACCCCCCAGGACAAGCCTCCACTGCCCCAGGGTCCATGTCCATTGGTTATGCTAATATGCATGCCCTTCGGTTGATCTCTTAACACATCCCCCACCCCCCACCCCGTCCCCCTGCCTTCCTGCTGAGGTTGGATGGTCCCTTCAGTGTTTCTCTGTCTCTGGATCTATTTTTGTTCCTCAATTTATGCTGTTCATTATATTCCACAAATGAGTGAGATCATGTGATATTTATCTTTCTCCAACTGGCTTATTTCACTTAGCATAATGACTTTTTTGAAACATAAATATCTGTATCAATTAGTTTTTATTTCATATCAATCATTTCAAAAGTTAGTGATGTAAAACAATTTATTTAGATCATAATTCTGTTAGGCATTTCTTTTTAAGTAAATTTATGGGGTTGACATTGGTTAATAAAATTATATAGCCATGCTCAGGTAATCTGGCTGGCCCTGCTCACCTGGCTAGTGTTAGATAGCCTTATTCACATGACTAGCAGTTGGTTGGCCATTGACTGTGGCCAGGGGGTGACAGGGACCACTTGGCTCTCATATCCAACAAGCTAGCCCATATTTTTCACAGAACAGCTGGGTTCCAAGAAAGAATAAACCCCCAAGCACAGTCACTTTTCAAGTGCCTGAATGATGTCACACTAGAAAACCAATCACAGACCAGCACAGAGTCAGATTTAGCGGGTTCTCAAAGTTGTAGAACAAGGGTAGTGTTACAGGGATAGAAATAATTGCTGGCATTTTTGTACTTATTCTGCACAAGAGCTTATAGATTCTGTTACTTCATTTTATGTTCTAGAACTTTTATAGATTAAAATATGTTTATCAATTTTTTTCTTCTTTATTTTTTAAAAATTTTGTCTTGATTTTATGTATTCACTCCATCTTACATCTATATATATAAAACTCTAATATGCAAATAGACCAAACTGCAGAACAACCACACAACTGAACAACCGGTCTCTATGACATACGCTGACCACCAGGGGGCATGCACAGAAAATGGAGGGCATTAGCCGCAGCAGGATGGTGGAGCAGGTGAGCAGGGGGAGGGGGTGGGGAGGGTGTAGACCAAGGCAGGGTGCCGGTCACTGTCATCAGGGTGAGCCTCTGGTGGTTACTGAAAATTTTTGCTCCCGTGTGCCATGGTCCTGCCTGGCACTTGCACCTGCTGCCAGCACTGGCCCTGCTTGCACCCACAGCCAGTGCTAGAGCCACCGCTTTCACCTGCTGCTGGTGTCTGGTGCTGGTCCTAATCGTTCAGTGCCATCAGTGTGTGGGAGCGATGGCTGCAGGCCCTGATCACCCTTGAGGACTTCTCCACCTCCCCTTACTCCTGAGGGGTGATCAGGGCAGCAGCCGCCACTTGCACCCACTGCTGGCCCTGGCCCCAGTCACTCTGCACTGTCAGCGGGTGTGAGCAGGGCCGGCGCTGTCAGTGGATGGGAGTGGTGGCAACGAGAGTGGGGCTGCTGGCAGACAGGGGACTGGGGGCTGTGGCAGGAGGGGCTGGGCTAGGGCGCAGAGGATGGGCCGAGACCCACCCCTGTGTTCACCACAGCCTCACAGCCCACAGTTCCTTTCAAGGTGCCTGAATTCCTGCACTGGGCCCCTGATATATTAATAATTTCTGATAGTATGTTCTTGTTGAAACTTCCTCACTGTTTACCTACTTGTTGCTTTAGTACTCTCCTCTGATCTTAAGCTGGAGGGCTTGTTGATATAAATTTACATTTCCTGTACAGCAATTTAACAGAATGACTCTAATAGCAAGGGAACCATAGCTCTGGGCAGTTCCAGCAGAGGAACTTCATTTCTGGGTAGTTTATTCTCTGTGTTAATGAGATGGTTGCCCTGGGAGCAAGGTTTCTACATTTAGCTTTATGATTGACCTGGCTTTCTTGCCAGCTACCATTATAGTTTTAGCTTCATAGCTAAGCTCAACTTACTTTCTGGTGTATCAGGGAAAACTCCAACCACTGGGTAATCCTAGTTATTCCTTATTCCATTAATGCTTTTGATTCTCTGCAGGTAGGATCATTTTAATTGTTGTATTCTTTGTCTGGCCTGTGACCCCCACTGTTACAGAAAGCTGTTCTCTACATTAGGAAAAGTTAATGTAATTCTCCTAGGATGCCCTGTTTCCCTGGATGAACACTGCCTTCACAGCAAATACAATGACAAGTTGATTCTCTGTATGACTCCAACCTAGCCCTATCTGTACCATGCCAGTAAATATTGGAATGCCTCCTTTGATCAGGTTAACTTGTTTTATATTTTCTCTTTAGGTGATCTCATCTATACCCATGACTTTGTCACATATGGTCAAATCAATCATAAATCATTATATCCATGCAATACCCTATTAGGGTTGCCAACGGAGGTAAGCATGAGGCCAAAAGTGGTAAGTAATTATAAATTTATTAGGTCATCTGGATACTAGATGGACTGAGCCCCCAAATGGTGCAAGGGGCAACGAGTCAGAGGTTTTAAAGGACTGTAGGTGGGAGAACCAAGATGGTGGCATAGGTAAACACCTATACTTGCTGCCTCTCACAACCACATCAAAATTACAACTAAAAGACAGAAAAACTATCATCCAAATCCACAGGAAAGCTGGCTGAGTGGAAGTACTACAACCAGAGAGGTGAAGAAAGTGCATTGAGACTGGTAGGAGGTGCGGAGGAGCAGAACGGGCTGGCACCCGGGTGAGCTGCTTTTTTAATCGAGAGGGAGATACAAGCTCCGGCTTGCTCTGAACTCCAGTTCCGGGTGAGACTCTGGGACACCCAGACACATATGGGGAGAAACATATCTATTAACAAGTGACTCTAAAAATCAAATGAACAAAAAATCTGATGAACAGAATAAACTGGTGAATGTAACAGAATAAGGGGCATGGGAAGGGAGCAGACTGACATATCTTGGGGGAAGAGGTGTGGGGGTGTGGGAAGAGATTGGACAAAGAGCTTACACCTATGGTGGAAGGCAGTGGGGGGCAAGGGCCTGGGGTTGGGTGGGAACTGGGTGGAGGGAAGCTATGGGGCGGGGGAAGAGGAACATATATAATAATGTGGATAATAAAGATTAAAAAAAGAATTAAAAAAATCAACTTAAAAAAGGGGGGGACTCTAGGTGGGCTTTTCCCACAGGGAACTGAACTGTTTGGCAGATCTGGATCCTAGGAAAGTCCAGAGGGGAAATATAATGGTTTTAGCAAGTGGAATGTGGCCTAAGTGAAAAAGAATGTTGGTTGTGAAGTGATCTAAAAATCAGTTCCCAGGGAAGGGGGAATTGGTTCAATTATTTGATCAGACCTAACATTCCAGCCTTTTTGTTTTATGGAACAGAGACAGAGGTCATATCTTCCATAGTTGCTTTCTGCTGAGGGAAGGAGTCAAGATTATAGGGGGATGGACTTTGATTGTAGTCAGCTGGAACACTATATAGATTCTTCATGGTTGGAGCATGGGGTTGCAGAAGCATGATTTCCCCAAGAGACTGGTTGGTAAAGGCTCAAAAGTGGTCCTGAAGGAAAGATGAAAAATGGTGCAGAATACATGGACCAAAAACAAGGATGTGGAATAGAAATGTTAATGGTCCTATGAAGGGAAGTAGCCAGGTATACCAATTTATATTCTTTAGCCAGTAGTTCCATGAATTTGATTGACATTCTCTAATTTTTTCAGTCCTTTATGTTAATTTTTGGGCGGCATCCCTGACTAGGCCAGACTGACATAAAAACAACATCCTCTCTTCAGAAAGCTTCTCCTCAGTTGGGAGGTCTAGTCCTCTCCAATTTTGGAGGGTGACAGCCGCTTGTGAGTCTATCTGACCCCTAATTTGAACTGAACTTTTGGCAATGTCATCTAGGTTTTCTTGTAGGTCCTGAGACAGGATTTCAAAATATGATAGAGCAGTGGTTAAGCCCCCTATGCCAGTTCCAATCCCTCCGTGATGCAGAGGGTCATGAGGACAGGGATTATCTGGACTGCCCTGTGTCAGATATGATGGTTACAGGGACAGGTAAAGACTGATTATTGGGGCTACATCTACATTGGGTAAGCAATAGATGAGAGTTCAGGTTCCTGTCCAGCTGGTTGGGAGGAAGATGTGTTTTCCTCACAGAGGAAGAAAAATCTCTGATCATGGAGACAATTTGAAAGATGTAGAGAGAAGAAGTGGACTAAAGGGTATGAGGCTCCTTTTCCTGGTTCTGCACTCCAAACCAAGAAGTAGTCATCATGGATCTATCGATAAGAAGTGACAGATGAGTCACCTATTGCAGAGTAAGTGGGAAGGAATGCTAGAATGGGCTGTTATCCAAGGGAAAAGCAAAAGGGAAAGAAAGGAGCAGTTGAAGCCTCAGGCCTGGATGGTTGGGTAAGAAGTAAAACGGACTGGCTATAGGAAATAACCACTGGCTTCCGGGGATACCTGGTAGTCAACCTATTGGGACCAATGGCCATTCTGTAGTTCTAGGTTAACTGTGTTGCTGCAAGCTGATGATGGGAGATGGCTTATTGTTATATTACCCTGTGACCTTGTAAAGCATAAAGGGGGTTGGGCCACTAGGGGGGTGCGTAGAGTGATAGAACCTGTGACCAAGATGGAGAAAGGAGCTACCTTAGAAAGAGATAAAATATAAGTACAGAAAAGAAGGGAGGCTTGATTTGCCTGGGCTATAGAATGTCTGTCTTTTTGAGAAATATGGTCCCCCCCTTTTTTAAAAAAAAAAAAAAGCTAGAGTGATTTTTGCCTGACTTCATGTCTTAATTGGTACAGGGATGGTGGTATACATTGAAGAGGGGAGGGAAAGGCAGAGCCAGCAATTCCTAGCTAAGGTTGGACTGGTCTGGTTTAGGAGGAAATGGGTAAGGTTAAGTGTTCATTTGAGATGAGTGGAGGTGAGAAAATTTCTTACAGGAGTAGAAGAGGGTTGGAATAAGATGAGAAGTCTGAATTCTTCCAAGTCTGAATTGTCCCAAACAAATAACCTATTGCTCCTCTCTTGTACCGTCTGCTCTGACCAACTTCTCTGCTGTTCATTTAACACAGGCAAGTTTCTGCCTCAAAGCTTTTTATCCAATCATCCCTCCTGGTTGGAACTCTTTTCCCAAAAATATCTGCATGGCTTCCTCCCAGATCATATTCAGGCTTTACAAGGCTATATATTTTTCACTTAGGTCTTGACTGCTAGCCAATCTCCAAAATCCATAAATACTCCAATTCCTCTTCTCCTTCCCTACTTTAGTTTCGTCTTAGCTTTTTCTGACAGGTTTTACTGGTAAAGCAGGGGTTTTTTTGTATGTGTGTTTGTTTGTTTTTCTGCTTTGTTCACTGTTCTGTCACCTTGAACTGTGCCTCAAACATAGCAGTGGCTCAGGAAATATTTATTTGAGTTTACCTCAGTGGAATGACAAAGTGTACATGAATAAATGGTAAAGTACAATAAGTAGGAATTTAGACCTGAATAGATGTAGGTTTAAATTCCAGGCCTGTCACCTTGAAATGATGATCTAAGCTTCAGTTTCCTTTGGAAAATAATTATAATACATTTTAATAGGATCATTAAAATGATTAAGTAATGTTATACTATTCTTGCCATAGCTCTCAGGATTTAGAAAGTGTTCAAAATTTTGGGCAATTTTAAGTTATCTTATAGACAATGTAAATATGCTTAGGCTGATTTTTGTTTCTATTAATATATATTTCTAAGGTTACTAAATTAAGAAATGTGATCATTTGCTAAATCATATCAGCTTTTGAATATTACATACCACCAAACAATGTTTCTCAAATTTTGAAATATCCAGAGTTTTTCTATAAACATTTTAAAAATATCAATATATTTTGTTATAATGAAGCTTTTAGTCTATAAAATATTAGAAATATATGTATTTTTCTATATAATCCTATCAAATTTTCTTAAGGTCAACCTTTACCTTTCCTTGAGCTCACTTTAATAAAATTTTATTATATAAACCCCATGCCCTTTTGCACAAAATATTATTTTACTAGAAATAAAAATACTAGATTTTAAAAAATGGTTCACTTTGTTGTAGTCTAACAAAATTAAAATGCACTTTATTTGAAAAAGATGTTATGATTACTTGGTGCATATTTAATTTACAAATTTATAACTTGCCATATATATATATCAGTTAAGAAATAAAATGTTAACATAAACTAATGAACAAAAACAGATCCAGAGACAGAGAAACATCGATCAGACCTTCAAACCTCAGAGGGAAGGCAGGGGAGGGTGGGGGGAAGCGTGAGAGATCAACCAAAGGACTTTTATGCATGTATATAAGCATAACCAATGGACACAGACACTACGGAGGGGTGGGGGCGCAATGGGGGGATAAGGACACATATGTAATACCTTAATCAATAAAGAAAAAAATTTAAAAAGCTTGTTCTAATAGAAGGAATAGTTATATAATTAGTATTAGTTATATTCTTCACTGAGACAGATATATCTCTTTTACAACACTAGGAAAAAAGTAATTAATGCATTTACATTCACAGATTTTCATTAAAAACATTATATGACAAATATATAATATTCATTTTCTGAAAAAGAATACTAGTCTACTATTATTGTCATAGCCACAAGAAATCTGCAAGATTTATTAAATATATCACTCTTAACAGATTATAGTTAACTAATTTTTCTGTACTCTCAGTCTTTATCAGATATTAAAACTAATTGTTCTGAATAATGACCATTAATACAAATATAAATAAATATACAATGACAGACATTGATAGAAAATTAAGAGGTATTTTTCTAGTGTGTAACAGTTTGCATTTTATAGTTTTGATCTTTAAAATAAAATCTCAAAAATGGGTTATGTTTTTTTCTCTTAGCTTTGGGCAAGACTGCACACAGAGGTGACCTTCTCTTTTATTCTATTTCCTGCTTCATTGGTAGAGTTTTGAAGATGTCTGCTTTGATATATTTTCCTTTACATCTTCGCTTTTTTTTTTTTGTAAACTTGGATTTGTCAGTAACTTTTCTTACTTTATGTATCTTTCTTCTAATTATTTTTCATTTTCTTTTATTTTTTTTCTTCACAAGAAAAATAGGAAAATAGTTTCTTATCTGATTATCAATACTATTTCCTGAGCTTGCATTTTATTTTTCAGTTAGAAAATGTTCCAGTTAGTTCAATTCAAGACCTTCAGCCTCTTGGTTCTGGGGCGCAAATTAAGTGTACAAAATACAAAAGCTAGAAGAGGGCATGATTCTCAGATGGAAAAACACATATTAATAAAAGTACAACTTTCAGAAATTTTGAACACATTAGGGCACTCTTAACTGACTGATATGTATTATATGTATTTGAAAGAACAAAGTTGAACATAGAATTATAGGTTAGAAACATACTGTCAGGGACCCTCCCTGAATGTCAGGTTAGACTTTGTAGCAAAAAACAAAATTAAATGTTTTCTAGATGCCAGGTTAGGAAAAAGTATGCATAGGCTACGTGAAATATTCTAAAAGGTATGAACGTAACACTACAAAAACAGATATGAGAATTTTCAGTGTACAATGGCGAAAGTAGCAGAGTAATGCATGCACTCTACTCGGCAAACAATTTTCTATCTAGTTTCTTCCACAAAAACCTAACTCATACTTTTACAATGAAAACAAAAACAAAAATAAAAACCATCCATTGTGATTTACTAAGGTGTATACATACACACCTCAGACTTAAGAAACAAATATCTTTAGCTATTACATTTTTAGAATTATTATTACTTTTTGAATCCTGAGGGCATTTGAAAATACATTATGTGGATGGTCATCTATCCCACATATTTGTGTGTCAATCCTTCTGATGTTCCTGTGTTAATGGTTTCCAAAGAGTTGTAAGTAAACAAAAAGAATTCCTTTAAATATCTTTATAGCTATTTTAAGTGGAAATTTTGGCCATTTTCAATTTATGTATGCTTCATCATTTTTTATTTTTTTATTTTTTTTAAAATATATTTTATTGATTTTTTACAGAGAGAAAGGGAGAGGGATAGAGAGTTAGAAACATCGATGAGAGAGAAACATCGACCAGCTGCCTCCTGCACATCTCCTACTGGGGATGTGCCCGCAACCAACGTACATGCCCTTGACCGGAATCGAACCCGGGACCTTTCAGTCCGCAGGCCGACGCTCTATCCACTGAGCCAAACCGGTTTCGGCTATTTTTTAAAATGATTTATTAGAATTTCAAAAATTTGAGATTCCAGAGACGTAAACCTCAGAAATAAAAGAACCATTGTCTGGAGCCATTTTTATACTTAAATATATTAGAATTATTCTTCAAATCAAAATTATAATTAAATTATAGAACAATCGCCCTTCAGAAGCACCTAAAGATTAGCTGAGCAGAATTCCTTTAACTACAATTTCTTGTAGATAAACTCCAGCAATCCTGGCATTCTAATAGTTTCTCCTAAATAGGTGAAAACAAATCAACTCTGAGAGTGTGCCACACCAGCATGGCCAAGGGTGAACCTGAGGGGGCCGGTGAAGGATTTAGAAAAGACAGAGAAGAGAATGAAAGCTGGGTCTCAGTGAGATGCTGCTTCTCTGATGGAGAGACAGGACAGCACCTGCAAGCCATGTCTTTATTTCATAGCCAGATTCCACGAGGTAAAGTAAGGGTGTGGTCAAGATGTTAACAATGTTCTAATCTACTCAATTACATGCACCTGAATTCTATCAAGCCCACGTCACTCAGACACGTGGGACCATGTGTTCGGACCCTAGGTTCAAGCTTACAACTATAGCCTCTGGCTGTAATTGTGCTGGGAGGGCTTTGCCCTCGAAGCTGGGACTTGCACGTGGCTTTGCCAGGAGAGGACTGTGCCTTCTCATTAGTCTGAGGCTTGAACCTGTCCAAACACTGTAGCCGCTCCCCACCCCCCTTTTTTTAAACACTTCTATTTACATCATCAAATTATTCAGCATCTGACTATTAATAAAACAACCAACACATTAATGTTAATGTAATACAATAACAAGAGAAAACAAAACTCTGGCTATGAATAAAACAAAGCAATGCCAATGCAACACAGCAATAAGAAAGAAACCAAACTTTAGACATGTTGACATTTTCAGAACTATTTCTACAAAATGAAAGTTTCTTTTGCTGCTGGTTTATATCCTCAGATTTGGCTGCACAAGACTACAGAAAACTGGCAGCTCACCAACGCTAGCATAGCCAGAAACATAGTTGAGGGAGTAGCTTCCACTACTTGCTTTTTTACCATCTGCTGGGCCTCAGTTAGCTTCTTCAGCTGACCCCATGTTGGCACCTCGGTTGCCTGTGTAGCCTTTGTCATCTTCCTATTCCTCGATGCAACTCTGTCTTTTGAATGGAGGGACAAGGAGCTTCTCTGGGTCCCCTGTACCTCCTCCAGCTGCCGGTGCTGCTTCTCCATCTCCTCGTTTAGGAGGCCCTACAGCTGCCACAGGTTGGCGAGCCTCTGGGGATGACCTTGGCATTCAGGCTGCTGCTGCGGGTGACGATGCTCTGGCGAAGATGCCATCGATGCGAAGATGTCGTGGATCCAAGGCTGGTGCCCCTCGATCAGGCTGCTTGGGCGGTTGGCTTTGGGACTGAGCCGGCACCAGTCCCAGTCAAATCAGCCTCGTCCGCTCCGGTGGAAGTCTGGTCCCTTCCTCAGCTTCTTCAGGCGCTGCTGCAAGGAAACGAGCAGCCCTTGGTCCTGCAGAGCTGGAGACCTCCACTCTGAGTCTGGACCTAAAGTTCCAGGGAGCTATCAGGTCACACAAGAAATAACCGAAGCCCAGAAACAATGCGACTGCTGCAAGAGTTTACAATCTAGGTCAGAAATAAAAGTTACTTCCTCAAACAACATCAACCACAGCCATTTTTTGCTTTACAGTGGCTTAAAGAAAACCTAAGAGATTTCTATCTTATTTTCTACCTCTTATTTTCTACTTCCTATTTCTTATCTTCCATCTTATAATTTCTATCTTATTTCCTATCTTTTCTATATTTCTTATTCTACCACCTATTTCCTAACACCTATTTCCTACCGCTTATTTCCTACCATTTACTTTCTACCGCTTACTTTCTCTACCACTTAGTTTCTCCTTAAAAAAATTAAAAATGCTTCACTAAGCATTGTTTTTAGGGATCCCCTTCCTGAGATCCTGAATTTTCCATGTTTTATACCAAGCTACTACCAAACCTCGGCTCCTTACCTTACTTTTGCTTTCTGCACTTACTTTTCTACTTTTGCTTTCTGCATGCGCCTCACTGGAGCCTCCTTTCACCTCCCAATTGTAGTTCCCCATACTCAGGCCCCACGTTGGGTGCCACATGTGCCATGCCAGCATGGCCAAGGGTGAACCTGATTGGGGGGCAGTGAAGGATTTAGAAAAGACAGAGAAGAGAATGAAAGCTGGGTCTCAGTGAGATGCTGCTTCTCTGATGGAGAGACAGGACAGCAAGCCATGTCTTTATTTTATAGCCAGATTCCATGAGGTAAAGTAAGGGCGTGGTCAAGATGTTAACAATGTTCTAATCTACTCAATTACATGCACCCTGAACTTTATCAAGCCCACGTCACTCAGACACGTGGGACCACGTGTTTGGACCCTAGTTCAAGCTTATAACTATAGCCTCTGGCTGTAATTGTGCTGGGAGGGCTTTGCCCTCCAAGCTGGGACTTGCACGTGGCTTTGCCAGGAGAGGACCATGCCTTCTCATTAGTCCGAGGCTTGAATCTGTCCAAACACTGTAGCTGCTCTCCACTGAGAGTTTATAAGGTTCACAGCATACATTAGCTCAAATAAGAAAAACACAGATGCTCAAATTGGCACCAATATTAGTGATCATAAAGAGGCCACATTCTGTTGTTTTATTGTCTAATACTGGGTTTGCCTGGAAATCACTTCAAAGCAGAAGGTTAACAAATATGAAATAATAGTGAAAATGTCCTTATTTAAGACATTTTCCTCCCAAACTTGCACGGTAATTATTTTAATAAACTATTTATTCATTCTTAAATTATCATATAACCTGATGATTTCTATTGCATGAAGGGTACTAATATTTTAATAAATTTAATAAAGACAAAAGTTAAATATAAATGATATTAATCATAATTATTCATATCCTTACTTATATTTATTATATTTATGAGAGGCTCATAAGCTAGAGGGAATATCTTCTATTAAGCTACTTTAACTTTAATTTGACACACTTAGTTGTAATAATTCACATTACTCATTTTAATTTATTTGTGGCTTCACTAACAAGAGTTTTAGAAGACAAGTAACTTTTAGAAAACAATGCATAATTTTAGAAAAGTTTACAAATTTGATTAAAATATTAAGAAATATGAAAGTAGTAACATCTATTTTTTAATAAATTAAGCTAAGAGTTTAAAGTATGACTGATCACACCCTCACCAGTTTTGATCAGTTGCTAGAGTGTCATCCCTCAGATTAAAGGGTCTTGGGTTTGATTCCTGGTCAAGGGCATATACCTATCAGTTGCAGGCTTGATTCCCAGGTTGAGGTTGGGGAGCATGTCGGAGGCAATCAATCAAGGTGTCGCTCTCACATTGATGTTTTTCTCTCTCTGTCTCTCCCCATCCCTTTCACTCTGTCTAAAAATCAATGGAAAAAATATTCTCAGATGAGGATTAACAACAACAAGAAGTATGACTGAGTGTGACTAATACTTATTTTGTTTAATAAAAGAGAGGAGTCAATTAAACTCTCAAGTTAGATATATTTATGTTTATTACAGAGTATATATCTTGCTATCACTATTCAAATTCATAACATACATTTGAAAACAGCATTATTTTTTCTGCCAGCTTTATTTATTTTTGTCTACTACCAAAAAGAACTTGTATATTTTACATTAGAGATAAAAACAAAGTTTGATAATTCTGAAACTTGCTTACACATTCAGAAATGATGTGATTAAAAACTTTTAAGAGGTTTAAATTAAAATATAGGAAAGCAAAATTGAATCTCTAAATTGAAGTTTTCTGTTTTAAATTTAGGGATGTCTCTGCATAAAAAAATCCAACTGGACAAATATTTACCATGCTCCTTTTATATACTAAATCTTTGAGGAGTTTACAGTGAAGGGATAATTGTACCTTATCCTATTTGCAACTGGTCCCTTAATGTCAGGGTTTAACATCAATATCTAGTGATTTATTGCTGTTCCTTAGTACTTGAAATTCCTACTGATGAGTCTCTTACGTTGGGCCCATCTAATGTCCAATTCAAGTGGCTGGCCAGGAAAAGTTAATGATTTGCTATTACTTTAAACTACATTTGTTAAATGTACACATAGAAAAAAGATGTTAAGGAGCAGCTTGCAATCCATTTTGTTCTCATTCCTAAGGTTTGGGGCACATTCAATATAGAAAGGCTGCAGGTGATCCTGATATACTTTCCTTATGAACATAGTCATAACTGATCTTCAGGCAAACAAAGTAATGGTATATATCAGCAAAAGAGTTCTTCTATGAGCATAAAATGTATGCTTCTATAAATATATTGAATGCCAGATGCCCATAACCTAAGATATGGATAAGGTAAACAAACCTGGAATCTGTGGATAAATGAAGCATGGCTCCCAGAAAAATGTCACATAAGCTGTATATCTACCTGAATATAAGATGGAGATATTTTATAACTCAATTGAATGCTGACTATGTAAATGAGGATACTACATACTTCCCTAAACTGAGACTTTAACTTCAGTAAAAAGGTGTATCCAGTGTGGATACACCTGGACCTCTTTCTGTATCACGTATGCCTCTTATTAACTTGAAATTATTAATAAAGCTTGAAAATAAAAACAATCTCTGATTCATGTGAGTCTGATTTGACAATCTGACTCTGTGTTAATTCATGCTTAACAAGTTCTATGGTATTGACATGACATTTATGTTTTAACTAGAGGCCCCGTGCACAAATTTGTACGTGGGTGGGGTCCCTCGGCCTGGCCGGCAATCAGGGTTGATTGGGGCTGTCTCACCCAGTCCTTATTGGGGCCCATCAGGGCTGGCCAGCCAGGCTGGCAGGGGGGAGGGACTGCGGGAGGTTGGATGGCCGCAGGAGGTTGGCTGTGGGAGTGCACTGACCACAAGGGGGCAGCTCCTGCATTGAGCATCTGCCCCCTGATGGTCAGTGTGCGTCATAGCAAACAGTCGACCAGTCGTTCGGTCGTTCAGTCACTTACGCTTTTATATATAGAGATAGTGAAAAGTGGACACAAAAAGAGATTTTCTTTCCCACTTCTTTTGGCTAAAACAAAGAAGACTTTTTTAAAAGAAAATCTATAAAACATTTCTGACTTTTCGATAGTTTTGCTTCTCTTTAGATTCCTTTAAAAATTTTCAATTTCGTTAACATTTTAGAAGCATAGAGATGTATAAGATTTAGGTAATAAAGTCAATCACTTTGACATTGGTTTAAAATTCACTTGTAAATTTGCATGCTCATTGCAAAATCAGCAAACAGAGAGGAGTTTTCTTTAGAATGATTTGCTCTTGCTTATTTTCTGGTGTTTACTTTTACTTCGGTCTAAGAACAGTATTTCTGTTGTTGCAAATGTGAATAACTATAAGGCATGGTACATGTATTCCCAGGTTTATGTCCTGCTCAGGAATGCAGGGCAGCTGCCTTTCCTTCATTGGTTCTGCAACTGCTCGGGGCTTCCCTCCTTCCAGATGAACTTTCATTGAATATCTATTTATATAATTATTCCCATGTGAAAAAAGGATAGGTTCCCTTTATTCTATTCTTGGACATCATACCTATATTCCCAAATGAGAAATCTAAATGTTAATTTTTAAGTATCCTATTTAATAAAGAGGTAACATGAAAATTGACCGTCACTCCAACACACAAGGTGGCCACCCCCATGTGGTCAAAGATGGCCACCACAAGATGGCTGGCAGGGCAGGGCATTTGTGGGCAATCAGGCCAGCAGGGGAGGGCAGTTCAGAGGGACCAGGCATGAAAGGGAGGGCAGTTGTGGGCAATCGGGCCAGCAGGGGAGCAGTTAGGCATCAATCGGGCTGGCAGGGGAGTGGTTAGGGGGTGATCAGGCTGGCAGGCAGAAGCGGTTAGGGGCAATCAGGCAGGAAAGCAGGTGAGTGGTTGAGAGCCAGCAGCCTTGGATTGTGAAACGGATGTCTGACTGCCCTAAATGGGCAGTCGGACATTCCCCGAGGGGTCCCAGATTGGACAGGGTGCAGGCTAGGCTGAGGGACACCCCCCCCCCTGCATGAATTTCGACCATTTGCTTAGTATATTGAGATATTCCATCAACAAAAGATGTCATGGAAATTTACCAGCTAGTTGCTCAAGTTTTCCAATTCCACCTTGAAATTATGAGCAACATTTAAAGGAGATGTTACTGGTAAAGTTTTTGTTTTTATTTTTTTATTTCTCTCAGTTACCAAATACATTTGACTTTGTAATCAATAGTCTGAGAGACTATTTTGTAATTCTTTTTCTGTGAGATGAGCCAGGTGGTGGCATCATTTTCATTCAGAATGTAACTTTAAACTTTATTATCTAAATATTTAGATTATTTTCATCATAGTGGATTCAGAGTGATGCTTTCATGCAGATTTCAATTTTCACAGATTTATTAAATGTCTCTTCTAGTTCAGTCTTGCTGATAAGAGCTAGGGATAAAAAGATGAATGTTGACTGCCCTTGAAAAACATCTTTTGCATGAGGAGGCAAAACTTGAAAACAAACACACAATTAAAAATATATTTATATTCTTTTCTGGAAATACATAGGGACTACAAAATTGTTACAAAGTACAGTAACTATCTCCATCTATTTCTGTCATGCAAATCAGGTAAAGCATAAAGGGAAAGTAACACCTGACTTGGGTTCTAAAGAATGGGTATTTACTAAGCAAAAGAAAATGATATGTCGCACAGAATTGAAGGTTTGTGTAAAGACATGGAGGAAAGCTATAATGCTGGGTTGTGAGTTTATATATAGAAAAGCATTATAAAAAATGAAAAAAACAACAACTGTGAATATGATATCAACCTAACAAGGTAAAAAATGGTCAGAAAAAATACAAATTAGAGCTGATGAAAGAACATGTTCCACTATCATGAAATTGTCCTATATCTATAATGACCAAAACAATAACCACTAGCTACATGTGGCTACTTAGCACTTAAAGGTAAGTGAGACTGAATTTTATATTTTATATTTTATTTAAATACCTACAACTTGGCTTGTGGCAACTGATTGTACCTCACAGTGATCTACTTAGCCTTACCTCTTGGAATTTCTGAAAACTACCTCTGACTAAAGAAGCAAGATTGAATTCATCTTCCTTTTATCCAAATCTGCATTTATTCCAGATTTCACCATTTGTTTAGTGATGTAAATTAAAATCCAGAGTCGTCATAACACTAACCTCTTGAATTTCTGATAGATTTTGCTTTCTCTCAAATCAGTTCACTCCCACCATTATAATCCATCAGTTAACAACCCAGTCAAAGACACCACCATTTCTGCCTGTTTGCCAGAATAGCCTAAGTCTTCTCTAAAATATTCTCTAGACATACCCACACTAATCTTGATGAAACACAAATCTGCTTGTATTCATTTGCCCCACCCTAGCTCTACCTGTCCAATTTGAAGTTCTATAAAAATATACGTTTGCATTAAGGTAAAGACAGAATTCCTCAAAATGGTCTATATAGTCCTACATTTCCTGAACCATATCTACCCCACTGGCATTTTCTCTAACTACACTTCCCCTTGCTCAATATCTAGGCAATAGTAAATATATTTTTTCAATATTTGAATACCCTTTGTCAGCTTATAAAACACTGTTATAACCCTTATCTAATTTAATGCTCACATTCTCCCAAGCTTCTCTTACTCCAGCCACAGAGGTATATTTCAGTTCCTTAAACACACAACACTGCCTTCCGCACAGGGCCCTAGCACGCATTTTCATTTTCCCACTGTATTCATCTTTATCTAACTGAGTCTTTCTCATCTACCTTCACATTCCCCATTAATTTTCAAGGAGTGAAGAGGTTTAAGTTTAAAGGACTCTCAATTGCATGGACTGTATCTAAGATGCCCCGTGCCTAATTTCAATTATTTTCCTTAAAGTAGAACTAAAAATAGTGTAAGATTTGGATCATAATAAACCTGGGTCCACCAATAGCCACGATATACAATACTTTTCTAAATTTAAAAAGACATCCTGATGATGAGCGCTCATTTGGGTGAATTCAGATAATAAATTGGAGGGTGTGTGTGTGTGTGTGTGTGTGTGTGTGTGTACAATATATCAATTATATTTCAAGTTTTTTAAAAAGACATTTTCCCAAGCTAGTCAACTGGAGATTTCCTAACTAGAGTCCTACTCTTCTCTGGCCTGGTAGAGGGCTCTTTTCATGCTTGTACCTCAGAGAAGGAGAATTTTGGTAAGTATTAGTACATTATTTTGTTACAAAATGCTATTACTAAAACATCTCTGTTGCTAAAACTTTTATTGTTTTATAAAATAATTTCTAAAAAATTAATAAACATAATGTAATATGCATTCAATTTGCTGATAGAATGTAATAGTGTGTATATTTCCATAATAACATTTATATTCAGGGTGTCTCAAAAAATGTATACACACTTTAACAGCTGATAGCTCTATTTTGGAAATGAAATGAATCTTAATAAACATTGCCTTTATAATTATTCAAAGTGTGTGCATATATTTTTGGGAAAATATATATATGTTATATATATATATATATATATATATATATATATATATGTTAAAAAGGGAAAATATGACCACTAATGATCATTAAGTTATATAATAATTTTACTCAGAATATGGATTCAAATGTTAAAAGAGGCAAAAGATCAAATATATTTCTTCTATCTTGTTTTAAGAATCTTAAAAGCAGTTTGAAAATCAAAGCAATAAATTATTTTAATAGATTAGATTGCATATCCTTTAAATTTTTTTTTAAATATATTTTATTGATTTTTTACAGAGAGGAAGGGAGAGGGATAGAGAGTTAGAAACATCGATCAGCTGCCCTGCACACGCCCTACTGGGGATATGCCCGCAACCAAGGTCAAATATATTTCCTCTATCTTGTTTTAAGAATCTTAAAAGCAGTTTGAAAATCAAAGCAATAAATTATTTTAATAGATTAGATTGCATATCCTTAACAATATGTAATTTATAATGTTTCCAGTATAAAAGATGAGAACTATTTTCTTTTTTACATTTTGAGGAATGTAGGGCATTTAACTTAAAATGCATGTACTCTATTGACAATAAGGGGCAGTTTTGAAGAACTGATTATTGAGGAGCAAAGACATGGACTAATTTATTGATCATGAGAGAAGGGGAGCTACGTATTAACAATCTGCTTAATTTTTTTTCATTGTGCACCACACAATTCTTTATAGGCAGAATTTGTTGAAAGTATAAATTTAACATGCAAAATATGGGATGAAATCTCTCCAAAGATTGCAATTTTATTGGGCGGGGAAGCCTTCAATCTTGGTTTTATTTTAAAAAATGGCAATATTCCTGAAAGCTTATTTATCTGATATTTAAGCAGAAAGGGGGAAATAATTTATAACATGCTAGAAAAAAAACACACCTGTGGAATTGAATTTAAAACTTTTCTTAACAAAATTTATCCTTCAATGTATTTTTAGTTTATTTGTATGATAGTTATAAAAGTCTGTTCTGTTGAAAGTTATGTCCTATGTGAAACTTGACCAATTATCAGTTGTCTATAATGAAATCTAAATGGTAACATATAAAAAATAATAAATATAATGATGATTTAATGGGGAAAATATAACACAATACACAATGTGTCATTCTTGTTATGGAGTTATCTCTAAGTTTACTCATGAAAAACAATTCAAGTTTTCACTCACAACAATTTCTTAAAACTAAAAATTGCTGAAGAGGACAGATTTCTCTATATTATTGAACCTATGCTTTTTATTCCGTAAGAATCAGTGCAAGAATAAGTTATTTGGTGTTAAGGAAACTACTCACACTTCCAGCACTAGAGAGAGAGAGAGCCAGTATAAAATATTTTTCATTGAACATTCACCTTGAATGACACCCTCATTACCCAGGTGATGCCTAAGCACAAAGTGTAATATGACTTGCCTGAGGACTGAAATCTTCTAGTTGCTACTCCAGGGGTCTTTACAATACATGTTGCCAAGGACAGTTCTAGGATTATTTTAGGTAATACAGAGAGTTATTTGGTTGGCCATCAGTATCGATCAAGATAAGATTAATCATTTTGTATATTTAACTCCAGATATCAAAATATCAGGTTGAACCTCTGTTGTGATAGAGGAGACTGATGATGTTATCTATATATATAAAAGCCTAAGAGACCAGCCAACTGGCCGACTGTTCTACCGTCCGAACGGTAGCTATGATGCACACTGACCACCAGGGGGCAGATGCTCCACACAGGAACTGCTGAGCAACAGCAGCTTTGCAGAGTGCCCTCACACTCTGGACCCCTCGGGGGATGTCAGACTGCTGGTTTCAGCCCGATTTCTGCAGGCCAGGCCAAGGGACCCCATCTACTAAAGCAGCGGTTCTCAACCAGACCTCTTCAAAGTCAGAGCCACCTTCAAGAGAGCACATGAGCCCTAACCGGTTTGGCTCAGTGGATAGAGCGTTGGTCTGTGGACTAAAGGGTCCCAGGTTTGATTCCGGCCAAGGGCATGTACCTTGGTTGCAGGCACATCCCCAGTAGGAGGTGTGCAAGAGGCAGCTGATTGATGTTCCTCTCTCATTGATGTTTCTAACTCTCTATTCCTCTCCCTTCCTCTCTGTGAAAAATCAATAATAAAATATATATATATAATATATTTTATATTATATATATTATATTTATATATATTATATTATATTATATTTTTATATATTTTATATAATATATATAAATATATATTTATATATATAAAAGAGAGCACATGAACTTCTTAACTCTCCTGTAATCCAATCATAGAGCTTCCCTTGCCTGCTTTCTCCTACATTCCTGCAATCTTCCTTTGTTCTCCTTAACTCCAAATGTATTAGAGAAACTACAGTCATTCTGGGAAACATTGCTCACGGCCTGTTGAGATCTTGTTTCCAAGTGTGTCCTTTGTTTGGCTCTAATAAACTCTTAGAAAATTTTTCTACATGTTTGGAGTTTCTTACATCCTCATTATAAATACTGTTTTAAAGTTAAACCTGCACTTATTATCATTACAGGAAGGAGAATTTAAACAATTAGCAGATATGAGTTTTCTTATGACACAGTGTATATATACTTAAAAATGCTATGATGGCTCAGTGGTTGAGCATTAACCTATGAACCAGGAGGTCACAGTTTGATTCCTGGTCAAGGCACATGCCGGGTTGCTGGCTCAATCCCCAGTGTGGGGCATGCAGGAGGCAGCTGATCGATGATTCTCTCTCATCATTGATGTCTTTCTCTCTATATCCCTCTCCCATCCTCTCTGCAATCAATAAAAATATATTTAAAATAAAATAAAATAAAATGCTATGATCCCTTAAATTTCTAATTACATATTTCAGAGTGCAAACTTACATTCTGTTTAAGCAATTTAAGAAACACAATGAGCAATAATGTTTTGCAAAGTATACACATTTAAATAGGTCTAATTACAAGAAATAAAACAAGTTCACAGGTAATATCAGGAACAAATTTAGATGACACATATAAACATTGTAGTTACTGTTTTTCATGTCATCTAGGCACTGAGAATGTACAAATACTTCCCTGCCCACCCCTTAATTAAGGACACAAATAATTAAGGTCAGTATGTAAGAGAAGTAAAGTGTTTGAGAATCATGTTAAATTTGTATTGTAAAAAATAGACAAGATATTTTCTACATCTGTTCAGATTTTCAAATGGTTGTAAGTAACTGTTTTGCCTTTTGTTACTGCAGTTAGCTAAGTATTGATGGGGAAGGAAGTATGGATGAAAGGGGCCACATGCTAACCTGACAAGCTCAGGGAAGGCCTGCAGGGAAGGTCTTGCAAAGACCTCCAGTAACCACAAAGGATGGTCTGAAATTAAACTTTAACTTAAAGCAGTTATGGTGGGTAGTTATGTCCTAGGCCAGCATCTTCACTGACAAGGTCAATCTATACCTTAACTGAGCCTATTGTCTTTTTGCATCTAAGATAACATACCCTTGAAATGTCTTGTAGCTTCCCTTTTTTCAGACCCTTTGGGGCACAACCTCATGTCCCGGGTGCCAGGACAGATAACACAAATGAAAGGGTCAAACATGTTCCCACCCAAATGCAGAGAAGTCTGGGGAATATAAATTTAACTTTAACTTTGAGCACGCTTGCACACGCTCATGCATACACACACACACACACACACACACACACACACAGCAAAAAGGTTTAGCAACCCTACTTAGGGTTTTCTCTGTTTCGGTTCACCTTTCATCACCAAAGGTGTCAGGAGGTTTAGATGAGAAAAGATGAACTACTAAGAGTGGGGGAAAAAATAATATATTATAGGATTTAAATATCACACAATTTTTGGAGTAGTTAGGAAAATGATATCCTGGAAAGAAATATATAGTGAATATGGGAAAAGACATGAATCAAGGACTGTAAGGAGCAGCTGGTGAAGAAGTCTACAGAAGGCTGTTGTATCTATATCTGGTGGTTGGCCTGAAGTTGTTGTAGGTCAGCACAACAGTTAAACAAGAGTAAAGCTCCATCCAAAACAAGGAAAAAGTAGAACAGACTGGAACCCACGAGAACGCACTACAACCCACAAAGGCAAAGTGAGACCTGTGAGGATGAACTAGAATCCACTTTTTAAAAAATATGTATTTCTTTATTGATTTCAGAGAGGAAGGGAGAAGGAGAGATAGAAACATCAATGATGAAAGAGAATCATTGATCAGCTGCCACCTGCACGCGCCCTACTGGGAATTGAGCCCGCAACCCAGGCATGTGCCCTTGGCTGGAATAGAACCTGGGACCCTTCAGTCCACAAGCTGATGCTCTATCCACTGAGCCAAACCAGCTAGGGCTAGAATCCACTTTTACCTCTCACCACATTGAACCCTGATGACGTGATCTGCAAAAATAAATAAATAAATAAATAAATAAATAAATAAATAAAATAAAAACTATTGCCCTTTCACAGGCTTACACATGTGTATGGGCCAGAATTTAAATGAAAGAGGGGGATTCTGCAGAGTGGAAAGACATACATGAATGTCCACCCCATGATCCAGGGCATCGGAACATGTGTGAGCTGCAGTAATGCCTGTAGCTCTGTGTTGATCATCAGGGAAACTGGCACCTGCATTATCTGCACCTTCCAATTTAGAAAAAATTATTTGGTGGCCAAGCCTAACCCAGAAGCATACAGGAAGTGGAAAACCAACCAATATGTTTCCAAATTAGCTTCAACTTATTATAAAACCAATGCCTTCCCAAACCCCACTTTACTATATAACTATACTATTCTGATTGTGTGCTTACAAAATTTATTGACAAAAAATAAATTTTCCCTGAGATTCTTCTAATTAATGCATTCTTATGTTACAGACTCAGTAGTTCACATCAGGTATATAGCTACATGCTAAGCCCCTTTAAATTGTCACAGTATTATTCATTTGCTTTAGAAGCATGGAGAAGTATCATTGACACAGGTAAAAAACACACATAACAATGTCTTATTTTATTAAAAATTTTAACTATTTCTTTAATATTAATTTTACAATTTAAATAATGTAAGGCTCTTACATGTAACATAAAAATAAACTCTTTAAGCTTTAAGGCTGTTTAGTTCAACAAACTTTTGCTAAGTAAGTTTGCTTGCCAAGCAGTTTTCACCAGTTCTCAGAGCTATCTAAGCATAGTTCCTTTTTCAGTGTCTGACCTAAATATATTTTCTTTAAACAAAAAGAACCTAAAGAACAAGGCCTCAAGGATATGGTACTACCTGAGTCATTCACTCTGAGCCAAAGAAAACATAAATACATTCCTTCCAAGGCAGTGGGGTTTTGCAAGGGACTGTAAATTGTTTTGTGATAGATGAACCCTAGGAAAACACATTGACTCTGTTAAAGCAATCAAAGAAACAATATTCGGGTAAAGAAATACACCCTAGGGTACACAGAGACATTATGTTATGAAACTAGTGGGTGTTGACCTTTCTATCTACCACACAACGAAGACCATAGTTAAAGCACTAAGGTGCCAAAGAACCTGAAAGGTGCCAAACTCTCACGACCAGGGAATGTCAAGAGAAGAGGTGAGCAGGTGGCCAAAATACTAAAGCAAGGTGAGATGACATAAGATTGATCTAAAATATAAATGAGCATATCAAAATCTCACTATTCTAGGAAAAATATCCACTTTTATGCAGTACTTTAAAATGATATGTTTTTTTACAATTTGCTGTTGCAAAAAGGAAAACGTTTGTCATTCACTCCAGCTTTTTTGTACGTTATCACATTTATTATAGTTAATGGAAGTAGAAATAGAAGAAACATTTTCTTCCACATTTTTTCCATGTTGTCTCTTTGAAACAGTTACCTAGTTTTCTGTGAAATTTAATCATTTTTTATAAATTTCTTCCTTAAGTACAGTTACATAATGTATTAATTGATTAAAAATAAGAGAAAGGAGAAAAATGGATGGTAGAGATGCAATATATATATCTCATATATATGGAATAATGTATATAATATAATACAACTTTTACAAATATATTATATATTAATACATATAATTATTAATATATACCATAAATGTATTAATACTAACATAAACAGATAAATGTATAAATTTCTAAATATATAAATTATATACTTTTATGTAACTGTATGTATATACCTGATGCATACATACATGATATAGAAAATATATGTTCTCTTTTTTATTTACCTCTTTCTCTTGATGTCTCTTTCTCTATTTTCACTTAGCTCAGCTTGAGATCGTGGAGCCACAAAAAGTAAAAATAAAAAATACATTAAAAAATCAGTGTCCTTGTGACTATATTGCTGTCCCTGGATGGATGCACTCAAGGTGAGGAAAGCCAATTGTTCCATTCAAATCATTTTGCTCTGATTTGAGCATGAGTGGAAGTAAAGAGAAATGACTCTGTGTATTAGAAAAGAAATTGATAAATATCGTTGAGTGGAAGAAAAATTTTCTCTTTACTTTCTAATGGTGCTGAAAAATGTTATGTAACAGGAAGTAATGAACACAGAACCTCCTTAGAAATGTACTGATAATATGATGAGGTCATAGCATATTAATAAATAATATAGTTTGAAATTATCCTTGAAATAAATCTTAATTTATGTAAAATTTAACATGAACATAAAAAAATAATTATTGAGCAAATGAGTCAATAAAATGAGAATAAAATAGGTCATCAGCCCAAAACATACACACATATACAAGCACACATAAAATACAGGGTAGGATAGATTTAAAATTAGACTATATGTATGTATATATGTATATATAAATTTAGAAATGTTTTTGTTTAAAAGAAGAGTCAATCTCAAAATAAGATATTGAGTGATTTGTTTCTATAAAACCAAAAAAGTTTCTGTAGAATAAAAACCATAGAACCATAATAAGCTTATAATTAAAATTAAAAGGCTAAGCTAATTTTGGTGAAAAATATTTGCTACACCTATAAAAATGAATCAATATATTTTATGTGCAAGTATACTATTACTCAGTAGAGAAACTGTCATAGGATCAACTGGAAAAAATAACAAAAACGAAGGAGAATATTTACATAAAAATACAAAGGACTTCCAAATACTTTCTCAACATTTAGCTTCAGTAAAAATAAATAAATTCAGACATAATGACAACAAAGAAAAACACTTTATTTGTCTAGTAAATGAACAATTTACCTTATGGTGTGATTAAGAGATGCACTCTATAAAGATCTCACTCATAATTCTAGTACATACTTACAAACCTCCATTATGATTTTCTAAACCCACCTTTCCATTTTAATGGGTATTAATGAAAAAAGGGAATGAAGTGATAATAACATGGCATGCTAAAAAAGAAAGACTAATTTCTAGAATGGATATATTCAATAAAGAAAATATTTCCTCCTTCAAATAAATACTTCAAACTTTCAAGACAATACATAATGCAATGAAATAAATACAAACTCAAAAGTAAAATTGAGTGAAATGAAAAAAGCACAAATTTATTAAAAAAAATAAATTTGACCTCAAAAAACTACTATTATAAAATGAGTCGATAAAATAAAAAATGACTTGGGGGCTGAACACAGAATCAGTTCATTGGAATGAGGCTCCTGGTAATGACAAGAAATGCAGAGCGAAGAAATAATTGGAGTTATTAGTTGTTGAAGATAAGCAAGTGCTATTGACCATAGAGGTTGCTGGTGTTTTACAAATGAAGAAATAACAAAATCTGTAGATTAATATGGTATATCTTCCTATAGGAAAATTTTATCCAATTTAATCAATTCTACCTAAATTTAGTCTATTGGAAAATTTTAAAAAACATCATGGAATAAAAACCACACATATAAAAGGAAATGTATTGGCTGGCCTTATATTCTATACATACAATTTCAATGCAGAAAAAAAGTCACTTAAGATCTGAATGAAATAACATTGAGTGCAAGATGTTTGCAGTCAGCTAAGATTTTTTTTAATAGAAAGACAACACTCACTTTTTAAAACAAATCAGGTTTCAGGCCATAGTTCTTCATTCACATTTCTCCTCTCATCCTTTCTCTCTGAACGTATTATTTCAAACAAAGATAATTTTATTTTCTTCTCTGGAGAGTTGGCATAGGTAGAAATGTGGGTAATCTTTCTGCCCTTGTGTTATTTCCATAGCATTTTAATCTATATTACAAATCCTCTGTAGTCTCCTATGGATTAAATATTTTGGAAAGCAAACCCAGTGCTTTTCTTTTAGAATTTCTGTCCTGGTCATCTCTTTCCCAAGGTAAAGAGCACAGTGATTTATCTGACTATATGTGGTAGGGAAAATAATTGGACAAATCAGCAACAACTAAATAATCATTGATCTCAAACAACTAACAATCTCTTACTAATAAACATTTGCATCATTATTATATCAGTCAGGAGGCAAAATTACCCCAGTGGTTTGAACAAAGAAAATTCAATATAAATGAATGATATAATAAAAGGGATTTAACTACTGAAATGGATTTTTTTCAAGTCAATAAGAAACAAGATAGCAGATGTAGAGGGACAGTTGTTACTCTGAAGATTAAGATAAAGTGCCCAAGTAAGAAAAAGAGAGGAAATTTGCCACCTCTCAAAACCCCTGAAGGTGGCCCACAATAAACCATCTACTGGGGTGCTAGCAGACTTGCTGGGAATTTTCCCACTGGAGTTTTATCAAAATTCCCTGGGATGCTATTGGAGCGCCAGGATCCAGCTTCAGCATTACAAAGCAGAGCAAAGGAGGCTGATTTGGAATTGAGAGCCGGTAAATTGCTAACTGGCACATCTGCAGAAACATTTATTGTATCTAGGCTTTATTTTCTAAGAAGTTAGAATCTGGAACCTATCCTAAATTGGGTATAACCTTAAACAAAACTCAAACCCCACAAACAGCACATGACTATGAATATTTTTCAAAGATCACTAGAAATTGACTTTATGAATTAAGGTGAAAGCTTCTCCTTTTTAAATTTGGGGATAACTACTTGTTCCTCCCCACTAATGGGGATGTATGTATCTTCCCCTAACGTGTACTTTCTTTGTTCTGTAAGCCCTCCTCCTATGCCATCTCCTTCTATTTTTCTTTTTTTTTTCTTTTTTTAAAAAAATATATTTTATTGATTTTTTACAGAGAGGAAGGGAGAGAGATAGAGAGTTAGAAACATCGATGAGAGAGAAACATCGATCAGTTGCCCCCTGCACATCTCCTACTGGGGATGTGCCCGCAACCCAGGTACATGCCCTTGACCGGAATCGAACCTGGGACCCTTCAGTCCGCAGGCCGACGCTCTATCCACTGAGCCAAACCGGTTTCGGCTATTTTTCTTTTTCTTTTGTGTATTCCTAAGTGTCTCCTGACTTTTGCATTTTCCACCAAACATGAAACTCCGACTTTACCTTTATTTGACCCCTGGTGAGTTAGGATTGCAGTCCTCAGTTTTATTTTGGTGACTATTCCTAACCTCTACTCAGGAGAGTGTGGGGCAAATGTTCAGTATGTCCTCCCATAGGCAAAGGTTCTTTCTTGGGATCCCTTTAACTGGCCTGCCCCATGTCTTCCCACACTTTATAAATAACAAGCCTGAACCTTCCTGGGTTACTCCAGAATGCCCGTGCAAGGACAGCTTGGGTGTCCACAGCACAATCTTCCCTTCCTCTGGAACTGTCAGGAGCCTGAGCGAAGCTGAAAGTGAGAACAGAAAGGGTGTGGAGTTTAGTGGTAATATATGATGGTTCAACATGGACAATTTCTTCATAATATATGATCAGCAAAACAGTCATGTCTTAAGATTGGGGTTAAATGACAAGGACTCTGTCATGTATATCAATGTCCCCAGAACCTACAACATTGCCTGAAATATCTTGTGCTTAATTATATGCACTGAATAAATGAGTAATACTTGGATTTTCCCACTTCTCCATCTCCTTCTATCATCTATTTTTCCAATCTTTTGAAAATTAGTTTAAAATACTGATGCCTATAGAACTTTGATGCTCTGTGTCTCTTCTTGAAATGCCACAAACTATAATAGAAAATAATTTTATTACCACAGGGGATTAATTTTTATATCAGGTTATCCAGTTTGCTCTGGCCTTTTAATTTCAATTGGTGTTTGAAATTAAAAACCATTGCAGAATACCAGGGAGAAGCCTAGAAATTAAAGCTTTGTATCTTAGCCTTGAAAGACCATTGACAGTTCTTGACCTTTTTTACTTTGCTTTTGTTTTATCATTTGATTATATATTCAGGGGTTTCTCATTTTTGTGTGTGCTTCTTTTTAAAAATAAAGATCTTTGTCTACCAACATGTATGGTATCATTTACATAAGCCTTTGCTTTATCTTACTCTTCTTGGCATGGTTATCCATAAAATAGAGGTTGGCAAATACAGTTGTTCATATGGAAAAGAATACAATAATCAAGAAATAATAATATAAGAATAAACTCTGTGTTTCACATACTCACAACTGCAAACCCCCGGATATGCATGCTCTAGAGTTAGCTTGCATTTGAAATTGTTCACAACTACTTATTAATTTAAGATCTTAGGAACAAGCTAACTTAATTTCTGGTGAAATGTAAGCTGAGGATAAGTCCCTTACTCAAAAAGTTCTTTTTATAATGCACATTCTTGCATATATTATAGTCATAATTATTTCCTTTTTTTAGCTGATTATTTATTTTAAGCAATTGTTATTGAATTTATTGGGGTGATATTGGTTTATAAAATTATGTTTCAGATGTACAATTCTATAATACACCATCTGTACGTTATATTGTGTGTTCACCACCCCAAGTAGTCTCCTTCCATCACCATTTATCCCCCCTTTACCCTCTTCTACCTCCCTCAATCCCCGTTTCCATCTGTTGTGTGTGCCTAAACATTTTTTGGTTTATGGTGTTTTACGTGTTTTGTGCTTAATCCGTTCACTTTTTTCACCCAGCCCTGCAATCCCCTTCCTCTCTGACAGCTGTCAGTCTGTTCTCTATATTTAAAATGCTGAGAGTTTCATTATTTAAGAACATGAGCTTAAATGTAGTTCATATAACTCTCTTATAAGGTAAATAAAGTGAAGTTTATACATGATTCTCCTGAGAACTATTCACTGAGTTTTTCTTTTTTCTTTTGGTATCTGGAACTGGAAGAAGAAAATGAAAACTTATACTGCCAACATCAATCACATTTAAACAGATAAACAAAAAACAATTGAACATCACTAAGGTGATTTGAAGGGAAGCTCAGAATTACATATAATTAAGGAATAGTTTTGATTAAACTTCAGATATGATCTGTAGCTATGAAACTTTGTTAATAAACATTTTGATTAATTCAGATACAACTCTAAATAACAAATGAGAGTAAATAATTGAGTTATTTTCTATTCTCCTTACAAATAGGGGATACATTGAAGATATATCATGAGGTTAAATGCCAAATGGGAAGTCTAGGTATGTTGATTCTAGCCAACACTTCCAAACTAGGAGCCAGAGAATTATTTCAGGTGCAGCACCAGGAAAGTTAATTCCAAATCCTGTCTAACTTATATATTCTTCCTGAATGAGAAGTCATTATCCTGATCTTCCAGGCACAAAATCATTGTTAAAGGAGAAGTCTAATGCATATGAGGGAACAAGCTGTGAGTCTTTGTTAATGGTCATCTGAAACTCGAGTTCCTTGATGTTCAGCCAGCATCATATCGGTTTGGTTCATTGGGTTGCTATATCATTAGAACTTTTTTTGTTTGCTTCCTAAATACCTGCTGTGCAATATCAAAGCATAATAGACAGGAATAAAAACCAACAAAAAAATCCTAGCTATGGATGGATGCAATAATGTTAAAAATTAACTAAACAGAGTAGTATATTAAAATTTTTAACACTCTAATTCTTGTTCAGTTTTATTGTACAGTTAGTTTTTAGTACATGAACACTAACTTGCCAGGCTCCTTAAGAGCCATACTGAAGAAATCACGAAGCCATATCCCTTTGAATATGCATACACTATTTTTCTGCATACATGAAAAACTATTAAGACAAAATTAGAAATCCATTTTTCAAAATGTCTTAGTTCCAACCATTTCTCTCTTATTCTATTTATAAGATCAAATTAAAGTTACAGAAAGCGAATCACTTAAGATGATTCTGACAGGAGAGTTATAGAATGAGAGAAAAGAGAATTACAAAATAATATAGATGAAATGATAAAATCATTCATTCTTAAACCAAAAAAAGATGGAATTAGTGTATTTTATATATTAATTTGGTGCTTTAGTGAGTCATGAGGAATGTTAGTGTTATATGAACTTTGAAATCACAGACTATAGAACTTTGTACATTTAGTTTACAAATTTTTGTATATAATTTAACACACATATATTACAACTCTATCATATGCAATGTAATTGTTTATACATATACTGTTATAATATGTCATATATATGCACAGTTCAGCTTTCCCCAAGATGTCTTCCATGAAATTATAGCTTGCATGTATTAAAAATCTGGGCCACTCTTCTGACACACTGTGATATAGGTAAATATTATTATACCTCACTTTACTTACAAGGTAATTGGGGCTTGAATGTATTAAATATTGTGTAAAATTTTATCTACAAAGTAATAGAGCTATAGTTTGAACTTGGCAGTGTGTACACTAGAATCTATGCACAATTATTTATTATACTAATTCTCTCACCTATTAATAGATGTTTAGATTAAAGGGGTCCATGATACAGAAAGTGTTAAATATTAAACATGTTGTTTTATTGCTGAAATGTTCAATGTATTTGATGTGCTAATGCACATTATGAATTAATGTATATAAAAAGAAAGTAATATGCAGATGTGTTCAAACTTATTAACCACAGAGTCCTTTTCCTTCTAAAATATCTTCAGTATTAGTATTTCAAGGAATTAATTTGCAAATTGCTACAATAATAACACATATAAAACCATGGTCATTTATTCCAAAGTAACAAATAGAACAATTACTAAACACTTCTAAATAGTACGATTTAATATGCTGTCTGCGCATATACAAGTTTGGTAGCTCTAGGAGGGGAAAGATGACGAATGGAAAATCAATCTCTGCATCATTCTGTCTTGCTCCTGACCTTGCTCCCACTTATATCTCTATCGATTTCTTATATATTCTGCTTCTTGGGAAAACTTGCTATATTCTAGATCAGACCTTTTCAACTTCATTGTACATTAGAATGAGCTCAGTGAAGATGTTAAAATGCAGATTCTAATTTGGTAAGATTGGGGGATAGCACAAGAGTGTGCAATTCTAGTAAGTACCTCGGTGATGCTGCTTCTCCTTTTGAGCCACACTTTTTAAAAAAACTATAGTCAGTATGCAATGTCACATTAGTCTCAGGCATACGACAGGATGATTTGACATTTACATCTCTTAGGATATAGCAAAAAGCTAAGGCAACAATCTTTCCTAGTAGGTGTATTTTGGAAAAAAATATTGAGTGATACTGCCGGCTAGCTTGGCTCAGTGGTTGAGCATTGACCTATGAACCAGGAGGTCACGATTGGATTCCCAGTCAGGGCACATGCCTGGGTGGTGGGCTCAATCCCCAGTGTGGGGTGTGCAAGAGGCCTCTGATCAATGATTCTCTGTCATCATTGATGTTTCTATCCCTCTCTCCCTCTCCCTTCTTCTCTGAAGTCAATAAAAATATATTTAAAAAACACTTATAAAAAATATTGAGTGATTAAAGTGTGTCCAAACCAATCTATAATCTAATATAGTTGTTTTACTGAATAAAAAATATTTTATAATTTAGTAAAAATGTATGATACTAATTGCTTTTTCCTTCTTCTGAATATCTTATTGTAACAAAATAATAAAGATATCTAAAAAGAGATAATCTAATTGTGTATTTTCTATTTTGATATGTATTGTTTAAAATAATAATTTTGAGCTATATTAAAGGGGGAGAATAACTTGAGAGAGTTTGGTGAGATGACATATATGCTGAATTGTGTCCCCTCCCCCCAATTCATATGTTGAAATCCTAACCCCCACTACCTTGGAATTTGTGTTTGGAGATATAAGGTTTTTTAGGAATTAAGGTTAAATGAGGTCACAAGGGTGGGCTCTATCCAATATGACTGGTCTCCTTAGAAGAGGAAATTTGGACACATGCACATGCTCAGAGGGAAAAAAAACATGAAGAGTAGCCACTGTCAACCCAAAGAGAGTTGTATCATAAAAGCCAAATGTGGTGACACTTTGATGTTGAACTTCTAGCCTCCAGAACCCTGAGAAAATGAGTTTATGTGTTGTTTAAGCCATTTTGTCTGTGATATTTTGTTATGGCAGCCTTAAGGAACTAACACAAATGGAGTTCATCCAGAATTTGTGGATATATATATTTTTGTCTTAAATTACGCTAAAATGTCTGCAACATTGTACAAGCTAGAAATAATGTGTTTCTTATTTACAGAATGTGGCACACAGATGAATACACACATGAAATTAAAAATAAGACAAGTTAGAAAAAATAAGGGTTTTTTTAAAAATGTGTATGTGTGTGTGTAAAATATCACACTTCAAATTTCATCCACAGGCTAGCACAAGGTTTAAACATTTCCTATTCAATTTACTCATCTGTAAACTGAAGGTACTAATAACCAGAAAATACATTTTTATAGGAAGATATGGAATAAATATAAAACATAGTGCCTAGAAAAAGTAAGTCATTAAATAAAATTATTAGAACTTCTTCCCACCTGGACTTCCCTGCTTTTGTTCCTAATTAAACTCTAACATAAAAGAAAACGGCCCATTTGTTTTTAGGATGTCCCCTTGCCTGAAGACCTATAAGAACATTAAGCCAGTTTCTTTATTGTTACCTCCTGTGAACATGCTATGCTTCCATTCCCTCATCCATTAGTAATTATGATAGTTAAAATCATCCTTAAAGGATGGGACTAAGTATGGGAAAATGTAAATTTTAAAGAGTAGCAGATATACTTTTATCAGTATTCCATAAAATAAACAAAATAATGCTGGTAGTAATAGGGAGGCCATAGATCAGTATAGTTTGCCCATTTATACTGGTGAACTAGATGGGGAAATGGGCATGTTACTATAAAATAAAAGTGGAAAACATTATAAATTCCATTGCATGACAAAAAGAAAAATTAATAAAATGGAATAAAAATATCTCTTGAATGAAAAAAAATTAAGAAAATTCATTGGCCCTATCTCTTACGTTTGTACATAAAAACAAACATCCCCAATGTGTTTTTTTTAATTATTAAATAATATTTTCCTGGTATTCTTGGAAATAATATAACTCTAGTGCAATTTTGCTATCATAAGTGTCACTATAATTAATTAGTTCCTAATATTCTTATTCTACTGAATTTTTATTGTAATGATAATTTTGCTGCTTTAAATTGCATTGTGAATTATTGTAAGTGGGCTCCATCATTTTATAAAATCACAAATGTTGTATTCCTAAATATTCATCTTTATAGGATTTTATTTGAAGATGAGCTTTTGTGATGGAAAGGAACAAACCATTACTTCATGACGGGAACAGTTCTACATGTTAGAATCAGTGAGCTGAGATCATGTAACCTAGAGAGTCTTACCTGCAATATAATATTATGCAATTGTGAAAACATGAATGTAATAATACACGGAACAGTCTCAGATGGATATTTCTATATTCAGAGTGTGGTGCAGCTGGCCATTCTAAATGAGACCTCATTTAGTATCTTTAATTAGGGTTTAACTGTAAATTTTAAAGTGATTTTAAATGGTAAGTCTTATATATATTCATATGCTCTTGTAATACATTCTAAAAATTCAAATCCATTCTTGATTGAAGTTACAACATAAAGTTTAAATGTTATCTCATGGACACTCATTTTATCCTTTATAACTAGTTGTGTGAGTCTACATTTATATTCTAAGCTTTTTTCCTTTATACTGTAATATATCTTGGAAGATTTAAATCACATATTCAGAAAATAATTGCCATTTTAAATTGAACTCAGAGTAGAACAAACCAATTACTGTAGTTGCCTCAGTGTAAAGCATTTTACTCTTCTACCAGCTATAGAAGTGAGCATACTCCCTCTGTCACAATTATTATCGCATAACTGCTGCATTTGTATTCACCTCCTGAAGTAGACTAAAAAAGCTTCCAGGGGAATGAATATCCTTGAAGTTCATATTGGATATTAATGGTCTTATTCGACACAATTTAAAATATGAGAAATCTATAGTTGAACTAATTTATATTCATCCTCACAATCTTTGGCTGAATTCTGATAGTGGAAATAGTAAAAATCAAGATATGCATATAAATGTACACACACACACACACATACACACACACATATGCACATTGCACGGCACCACTTAGTCACAAAGAGCATAGCTGTTTAACTAGAGAGATTAAAATCTATATATGCTTAAAACTATGAATAAGAAAGGACATCTTGAAAACTATTGTCTATTGTCTATAGGGTAATTAAGGGAATTTGGTGCACATTACTCATCCATTTGAGTGTCCAACTCTTGTTAATGTTTTTTTTATAGTTGTGTGTGTTTGTTTCTTTCTGTGGCAGAACAAAAAAAAAGCTGAAATTGCCACCAGTCCAAAACTATAGGGATACAAAAACTTGCTTTGTTAGGACTTTTAGAAACACACACACACACACACACACACACACACACACACACACACACTTAGAATATGATTGGAAAAATGAGTCAAGCATTAAAAAAATTAAGTGACATTAAATTAATAAATATTTATATAAGTCTTTACTAGCTATTTCCAATATAAAAGTGAACCAAGCCACAGTCTCTAAATGTAAAGTGTTCACATCCAATAAATAAAGTAAGTACCCTATAAAGATAGGCCATGTGAATATGCTTTTTTGGCGAACAAAGTAGCTTTGTTTCTTGGGAAGGATGAAATGACTCGACTTAATGAAACGGATGACATAGGACTTAGCTATTGACAGATAACAGGGTATTTGTGAAATGAAGAAAGAGGAAAGAATATTCTATGTAGAAGAATGAATGAACATAAGGCACAGATATTTAAAAGACTCTACTATACCACATTTGGCAAAGTAGCTAGGAAGGTAGGTAGAGACTAATTAAGGTGTATAAAATTGTAAATGGAAAATTTAGTTCTTATTGAAGCCTAATTAAAATTTACCATTTTTTAAAAAATTTATCTTTATTGTTGAAAGTATTACAGATGTCCACCCCCCCCTTTTCTCTCGTTTACCTCTTCTAACTCACACCCACTCCTTCCAGGACTTTACACTATTGTCTGTGCCACTTGTGTGCACATCAAATAATTTGACACATCTCAGATCTTGTCTTGGATTCAAGTGTCAGGAAGGTACTTAAACATATTGGCATTGTTTCTCAATATCTATCCCTTAATCTACTCCTCACCAACTCATTTCACATCTCTTATTCTGTCCACTATCAGTTTTTTGACAAAATAATGTGCCTGCTTTTTGAGTGAGTTTATATTTCAATGCAATTCATTCATTTAACAATCAGTTCTTTCTGCATATCTACTACATGCATAGAGCCATATTAGGCATGAAGGATACAAAGATTATTAAATTAGGACTAAACCTTTAAGTAGTTAATAAAATAGCGGTAAGACAGAGAAGTAAAAAGATACATAGCCAGATAATGTTTACAAACGTACAATAGAAACCCAAATAAAATATTGGTTTATATGGCCCAATGAGGCACAATTAGTAAAAATTATAAGAAGAGACTTGTTGGCTTATAAAGATGAACCTGTAACAGTCCTGATGGAATGGGCTGCCTCAAAAGACGGTGGTTCTCTGTCACTGAAGGTTTTTTCAGACCGTGCAATCACTTACTGGGAATTTAATAGAAGAAATTCAAACAGCATATGGGTACTTTTACTAGAAGCATTAAAAAGATTTTTCAAACCCTGGGACTTTATGAAGTCTATTCGAAGCTCTGCTTGAGGCTCCTGCCTCATTTTTTGAAACCTTTGGCTTTTGAAATCTTGCGTTATCTGTAAGTACTGCCAGGTGATTATTAGAGCCAAGATATTAAATGTCACTTTAACACTTCCGAGAAGAGCATTTTATCTACCTAGTCCAACTATTTTATTTTATGGGTAACAGAAAAATGATTTTTTCTGCTTCTTTTTCTTGATAGAACAGAAACCATGGATTAAAAATTGTGTTGTACATCTCTAGATGCCTTATACATATTACCATAAGATATATTAAAAACTCAACTTGAGGAAAAAAAAAAACTTGACTTGAGACTATTGGCATTATACTTTCTCCTTTCAACTGCTTGGCTCTTCAACATATTTGAACACAAACATTTTAAAATAAATTTATCTGGAACTGATATGGCTAAAGTGAAAGTAGTTAGGAATAGAGGGATTTCTTCTAAATAATTGGAAATGTACCTGTAAAGACTAAATGCAACAATCCTGCCTGCCCACCATGGCATTATTCAGTATGAATCTGAAATAATAGAGGGGCTAGCTTTTAGGTTGAGAAGGTCATAGAATTCAGGGCTGAACTTATAGAGTCATTTAAATACTATTTCCTGCTGGCAATGGATATCCTTGAATTGATTTAAAGATAAATTTTTGTCTGTGATTTTCTAATATAACCAAGTATGTTAAATTGATTATATCATTTTACTCTTCATATAAGAATTAACATTTTCAAGTATTTTTATATTAGCATAATTACTTATCCTTGGAATAATATTTTTTCAATTAAAATAAATTAGAGGCTTGTTTTCTCAACAACTATATAGGAAGATATTAGTGATTTCCTAGAAATGAGCAATTGCTTAGTAACCTGAGGAATTTATTTTTTTAATAAGTTAATGGAAAATGTCTTCAGTTCAAAACTGATAACTGATCATATTATAATACTGAATTAGTGTTATGAGTACTTTCTTCGAATTGATGAAGTATCCTTTGCTCTAGTATTCTATTATTTCTAACATGGTACTACCACACTTCAGCATGGCTTCAGAATTAAAGCAAAGTGATATATTCTTTGGAAAAGATTTTTATAATTCATTAGCTGATCAAATTATAATTAGAGTCTCAGTTTGGAAAATAAATGAATTACCTAAAGGTATTTATATGATTTTTTTCTCAGTTACAATGTAATAACTAAGTATAAAGTCAAATGGCAAGTATTACATTTGGAAAAGAAATATTTAAAAAACAAATTGTTGAACCAAAGAATTCATCATAAAGATACAGTAAAGTACTGCTGTATTTATATTTTATAGTAGAAAATTTTTATTTGCTTGTCTTCATGTTTTTAATCTGGCAGTAACTGATAAAAAGTATAATGCCAAGAAAGGGTAATATTGAAATCTATATTATGTATCTATAATATATATTATAATATAATCTATATACATATATATCTATAATATATGTATATATATATAAATCTATATTATATAGATTTCAATATTGCTTGTGTGGAGTTTGGATTGAGGGGAATGGATTGAAAGGGATGCATTTAAAGGTATCTGAGAGAATATCAATTCTCTCTATTAGAAAGCAAATGATGTAGCATGCTTAATATAAATTTCTCAATTCAGACAAATAAAAGACTTCCTGTAGAATCTGGCTTTAACAATTTAAAACAGTATTCTTTCCACAATTTTGATATATTTTCATTTTTATCTATAAACTCAGCAATATACTTTCCCTACAATTTCGTTTCTTTTATATACATTTTTGCTCATCTCAATATACTACTCTGGTTTAAGAATTTGGGATCTCTTTGAAGCAAATGTTCTCCATATTAACTCAGACTCCTGTATACAAAAAAATAAAACAAGAACAGAAAACTTGTAAAGAATTAATCAGCTCTAGTCAGTTTGGATCAGTAGATAGAGTGTCGGCCTATGGACAGAAGGGTCCTGGGTTCGATTCCAGTCAAGGGCACATACCTCGGTTGGAGGCTCTTCCTCTGCCCCGGCCCTGGTTGGGGCTCAGGCAGGAGGCAACCAATCAATGTGTTTCTCTCACATCCATATTTCTCTCTGTCTTTCCCTCTCCCACTCTCTCTAAAAATCAATGCAAAAATATTCTCGGGTGAGGATTAAAAAAAAAAAAGGAATTAATCACAATGTGACATGGATAGTTCTAAAGGAGTGCCTGTGCCTAGTACTGTGCAATATTTCCTAACTGGCATTTATAATCAATGAATCACAAAATGAACCACATCCGTATCCTCATTCCTGCTGTCAAAGTTTTGCACTCATAGGCTCTACAAATGGGCATATAAAAATATTCTAGAAATGTGTTGCTTTAGTTGAAAGAATTACATGTATAACCACTCACATTTAGTCCACCTATATAACTTAGAAAAATGAAGATGTTTAGAGGCCCTTCCTTTATGTTAATATTTATTGAATTTGAAGGGTTTATTTATAAATGAAACTCTGTAAATAAGAAAAGCTGCTGGTGTATGGTGCATATTGACATAAAATTTTTAAAACCATAATTAATTTTTAAGCAGCTAGAACTTTCAAAGTCAATTCCCATTTTGTGTAGATCAAACTTTGCCACATTAATGAGTTTATTCACCCACTTTATTTGGTTTCCACGTGGATTGCTTTGCCATCTTTTTCCCATTTTCCAGTTTACTGAATTCTAAATAAGTTTTAAGAATGTGGTGTTCTGTGGGTTACAGTTTCATTGTTTCCCCCTTTTTATTATCTTTAATCTCTCTCGGTTTTTAATATTCCCCACATGAAAGACATCTTACATGCAGATTGTTGTGACAATCTATAATCTTCTTAAGTATTTTACTATTTCATTTGACAAAGTATACATCACTTGTATTCTATTTTTAAAATAAAAGCCTATCTGTAGGGGTTTTGAATATAAACTCATATGTGCAGTCAGAAACAGGTGAGTAAACAGAAGCCCATGACTCAGGAGAAACTGAAAAACAGATCCTTGGAAATGACAGCTAGGTAGGCAGTGGCTATTTCTCTTAGCAACTAATTGCCTTGCCCAGGAAGGGAAATTTCAAGTATGGATTCAAACTTTCTCAGGACGTACAAGCTTCTTAAAATACCATAGCAATTTTTATTGAAATGCTTCTCCTAAGAACAGGTAGAGTCAGTCTAAACATCATGTTGAAGTGACTGGGGAACAATAATCCAAACACCAATGCTATATATCGGCTAAGTGCCCTCTCTCCACCTTCTTGAAATCCCCACCCTTCATCTCACAATCCTGCTGGGTGGCAGGAGTCAGCTTTTTCAGTCCATAGGCACAGAAGAGGGTTGCTCTCTCTTTTTCCATTTTCTTGGCAGAGACACACACACACATACTCTCCCTCTCTCTCTCTCTCTCTCTCTCTCTCTCTCTCATATATATATATATATATATATATATATATATATATATATCCTATCTTCTGCATTTCTGAAATAACATCCATAAACTCTGTCACTCCCAAGTCTACCAGAAGGAAAAATTAGATGACAAATAGGAAACATAATCCAGAAAGAAGGTAATGTATTAACTATCACCTAATACTAATATCCCTTATTACATAAAAAACAAATTTAGTAAATATTGGGAGATTTGAACCTGATTATAAAAATAAATTTAGATTGTATTGTTTGTGATGAATGGAGATATTTAGGTCACATTTTTGTTGATAGAAATAAGATTTGTATAAGATGTGTATATGAACATATAATATAAATAATATATCTACACTAATAAAAGACAAAGATGCTAATTGACCGTACCTTCGCTATGCCCCAAGCCACACCCACCAGCCAATCAGAGCGACTATATGCAAATTAACACAACCAAGATGGCGGCCAGCAGCCACGGAGCTGGAGCAAGCAGGAGGCTTTGTTGCCCGGGCGATAGAGGAAGCCAAGCTTCCCGCCTGTCCTGAGCCGGCTGTGGCCTCATTCATGGCAACAAAGTTTCAATTATAGAAGACAAATAAATCCTAGATACCTACTTCCAGCCAGCCTCCCCTGGGAGCTTGGGTGGCTGGGGGCTGAGGCCAGCCTGCAAACAGCCATCAGCCCCTCACCCAGGATGGCCACACCCTCATGGGGTGTGGGTCCCAGCTGGGGGGCTTGGCCAGCCTGCAAACAGCCATCAGCCCCTCACCAAGGCTGGCCACACCCTCATGGAGTGAGGGTCCCTGCTGGGGGATTTGGCCAGCCTGAAAATGGCCCTCAGCCCCTTACCCAGACTGGCCAGGCACCCCAGCAGGACCCCCCACCCTGAAGGGGCTGTGGCAAGCCTGCAAACAACCCTCAGCCCCTCACCCAGACTAGCCAGGCACTCTTATATAATAAAAGGGTAATATGCAAATTGACCCTAACAGCAGAAAGACTGGGAATGACTGGTCACTATGACAGACACTGACCACCAGGGGGCAGATGCTCAATGCAGGAGCTGCCCCCTGGTGGTCAGTGTGCTCCCACAGGGGGAGCTCTGCTCAGCCACAAGCCAGGCTGATGGCTGCCAGTACAGTGGTGGTGGTGGGAGCCTCTCCCGCCTCCTCAGCAGCGCTAAGGATGTCTGGCTGCAGCTTAGGCTTGCTCTCCGCTGGCAAGTAGACATCCCCCGAGGGCTCCAGGGCTGCCAGAGGGATGTCTGACTGCCAGCTTAGGCCCAATCCCCAAGGGAGCGGGCCTAAGCCAGCAGGTGGTCATCCCCTGAGGGGTCCCAGACTGTGAGAGGGCACAGGCCCAGCTGAGGGACCACCCAAGTGCACAAATTTTTGTGGACCAGGCCTCTAGTATGAATATAAACAAAAATATATATAATGAATACATTTATCATAAAATAAATATAATGTATTAATATATTAATAGTTACATATACTTCTACATACTTTCTTCATTCATTATTTTTTACTCTTCTTCCTTTTGATCTTGTATCTTAGAAATAGGAGGGTATGTAATTTGAATTGAAAATCTCAAGCTGAACAAGAACAAGGGAGTAAGACACCAAATCCTGTGTTCCTCACTTAATGTCTTCCCCACAAGGTTATAGGAATGTAACAAAATAATGTTAGATCCTGATAACTATCCTAGGATAGTTACCCTAAATGCTATTTTTGAGGAGAAAATAATTTATTTTATAACCAATATTAATTTTCGCTTGTATGTTTGCATTTTATTTCATTTGTAGAGGAAATTTGGCACTAAGTTTAATAAAGTAAAATAGTTTAATAAAGTAAAATAGTTTTACATAGAATTTACAGATCACCCCTTTTAGAAAAAGTTTCTGACTTAGTCCTCAAAAAAAAATCATTGCAAATGTAAAAACTGTTTTTAGTTATTTATTTTGCTGTGGATGCTGTATAATTAAACTACCGTTTTAAAATGTTGTAACTTCTGAGGAAAAAAATTAAAAAGACTTAAATGAAAGTGAGTTAGGCACTTCAAAGTGGGGATAGATGTACTGCTGGCAAACTCTAGTGCCAATGAACAGAAAAAAGAAACAGCAATCTCCTTTTTACACCTTGAAAAGCTATTCTTTAATGGCTAGTGAGAATGACAGTTCTTTGTACCTGATACAGCTATCTTATTAAGAATCCAACTGCATCTGAAAATTGTCACTTTAGGAGAGGCTGGAAGCATGAGACATACATCTCATCCACCCACTTGCACTTCATGGTTTACAATTTTATTGTTTCTTCCCTTGAAATAGAATCTACTATTTAGCTATTAGAGCATTACTTTCCCAGTGCTCTAATTAAGGTTGTCTATGTACTTCCTCTGTAACCCCTATTTTTCAAGAAATTCAAACCGTACTATGAAAATTTGAAAATTGGCAGTCAGTGTATAAAATGTAGCTCTATATTTTTTCTATTTAAATTTAAAAAAATACCTGGATCATTTGGACTTATGACGCGGTTAAGAATAAGGAGGTATTTTCATGTTTTTAAGCTACCTTTTGCAGATTTGATATTTTTAATTGAATTTACTGGGGTGATGCTGGTTAATAAAACTATATAGGTTTCAGAGGTACAATTCTATAATACATCATCTGTATATTGTACGTGTGTTCACCACCCCATGTCGAGTTTCCTTCCATCACCATTTGATATGTTTTTAAATACAGCAGACTATGTATAGTATAAGTGAAATTATATGGAAGATTCATATGTAATGAATACAACATTAACAAAATGAACATATAACATAATTGCACAAATCCTGTTTTCAGTTGTAATGGATTAATGGATACTGTTGAAGCCCCTCCTCACCAGCCCCTCAGCAGAGCACTGCTCCCATCACACTCTGAATGGCTCCCTCAGAATAACAAAGGTGTTCAAAAACCTGGGTCCTTCACACTAGGTGAGACAAATTCTTTGGTGTGATTTGTGCTTATAGCTTCCCAGGAGGACCAGCTAAAGTTAATCCCCAGCCAATACAACATCCTTTTAACCTTTTTTCTCATGACCTTTCTGCTTCCTACACACCCTTAATCCATCCCTTTCTCAAGAACACTGTCTCTGTGTTTAGGGAACCCAATCTAAGGTGCATGAGCACACTGCCTTTTGCTTTTTAATGGAAGTTCATCTAATAAACACAGAGTCAAAGTCTAATGGAAGATAGTCTCAATTTAAGATTTTGCCTTCAATGTGTAAATATTTCAGGCCAAATATTTGCTTAGTTACCAACTTTTTTGGTCAACTACAGTGCTTTTTTTCAATAAATATTTTTATGAAACCAAATAAGTAAAATGTTACCTGTATACTTCTTTTGAGGAGTTTGCCAAATTGTTGAACAATTATAGCCTTATCAAATGTATTCAATTTCACTATAAAATATAAATTTACCCAATTAAATATAGGAATTACATCAAAAGATTCTTCACACATATTGAGACACTCCAAAGTTCAAATAGGTGACTTCAGTCTCATTCTCCTACCAGTACATGTATTTCACATACCACTAACATATCTTTCCACATTCCCTAGTGACTCCAGTTAGGTCTGGAACTCACACAGTTCAAGTCTCTGGCCACTCTGGTACAATTTACTGCTACATCAAGTGGCAACCAATGTTTTCCCACCACCACCACTATCAACAGCAAGCAAGTCATCACTGCCTGAACTAGTTTGGGTCACTTTTTCTTTCAGTTTCATTAGTCAATTCTCTGCTTACTGCTCTCAAAAGAAAGGCGTTACATTGAGTCACATGTGTCGGGGAAAAAGAGATGGGTTGACTTTCAGATTTTACCACAAATAAATGTGAAGTCTCTTTACTGCACATGGGTCTCACATATTACTAGATAACACCATGTCGGTGCTAGAGGTACCAAGTATCAAACCTATCCAGGCTTATTTTAATAAAATTATTAATAATACTGCTTTGGAAGAAAATAATCTGGGCCAATTAAAATGGGATGGACACAATATCCGAACCAGGTAAGTATGAAATAGTTAATAAACAATAACTCGTACCTCTCCTTTCTGTCCTTTCATTCTTATGAATTATCCATGGTCCTGCAAATGGATAATTTGTGATCATACCACTCCCTGTAAAAAAGTCCTTCTGTGCTCCCTCTGCTTCAGAATAAGGAACAAAACGCTTCTTTCTGTGTTCCCTCTCAAGCTCAACCTGGCCTCTACCTTTACTTTCCCAAACGTAATAGTCCTTATGATGCTATTTCCTGCATTGCTCTTCACCTCTCTCCCCTGCATGCCTTACTCACCTGTCTTCTCTTTTCCTTCATAACTCTTCCAAGTGAACCTGACCTCTCCACCCGACATAGATTCGGTGTCTCTCCTTGTGCCCCCACAGAGCATTGTTTGTACTTTTATGGTAGTTATGGAAGGTTTTAAACTGGCTTCATTGTGTTTCTCTAAGCAATTAGACTGCAACATCCAGATGGAAGGCTTCAGCTCCTAGGAAAGTGCCTAATACAAAACTCCTTAGATGCTTGACATAAACTATCAAACAAATAAAACTTCCTTGTCCCTAAGGAACTCACCATCTAGTGTGAACAGATGCTTTTCAACTCATTAGCCTATATGCCACAATTATGAATAGGTTTTATCCACATAAGAAGTGCTTTAGGTTTTAATTCAGGCCTTATCTGACTCTCTTATTTATTTATTTAGGATGAAGATTTCCAGAGTTTGGTATATTTGTGATGATGCTTTTTAGCTTTTTTTTTTTTTACTAAAAGTTAGACTTAGAAGTGCCAATGTGTGGATCAGGTAACATTGCATCTCACCCTCCCAGAACTTCCATCTGCTCTGAGCAGACAAACTTCATATTCAACTTCTTAACTGTCAGTGCACTTGAAACATTTAAATGGGCATACAGTCAAATGTTCTCATTTAAATAGAACTATGTAGGTTTCACATACAAATAGACAGACTGGAGAGGGGCAGCAGAAGTCAAATTTCAGTGACAACGGACACATGACAGAAAGTGATTTGTGAGTAGTTTAGAACTCTGTCGCGATGCGGCTGTGGACACAATGTGAAGCTGAGCATTCTGAAGTCTCCCTTCTAGAAATTCAAAACCCTTTTCCTGTGCTTCCTCCATTGCCTATTAATAGGGACTCTAAGCCAAGGAGCTTTATCAAAACCATAGTAGTGGTGGTGGTGAGGTGAATTTTTTGTACAATTCACATCTCCTGGAGATAGAGATACATTTTAGAAGTTATTTTCCTTCTACCAATCAATTTCTCCCACTCTAAACACCACACCCAACACACACAGAAACTCATACACTTGGCATTAGAATCAGTAAATGATGATTCAGTGATAAGGATAGGAATATGCCACATTCTTCAGAGGCATAAGTATTGAAAAAAGATGGAGTTCCACTAACCTATATGTCCTAAGAAAGAGAATACAGTATGGTAGTAAAATTACAAAAAGAAAGAAAGAATAAAAAAATTGCTCATTTCTTGAGCTACTCTGCAGATGAAACCATCTAAAATTATGGGACACTACAGGGTTAGTAAGATGTTGTTACTGTAGGGTTTTTAAATTTTTTTTCCAGTTGTCCTCAGATGGAGCCTGGGAGACTGACAGCATGGTTAAGTTACAGGATCAAAAGATCATGAGTGGGTCAGCCCACTTCTCTACCAGGCCAGGGAATCTGTAGTGGAAGTAAAGTGAGGAGCACAGAGTGGAGATCTATGGAACTGCTGGAGACAAGTGCAGTTCTTTCATACATTGTGCTACGGCATCCTCATTTCTAAAGAGCCATAGTGCAAGGAAGGTAAACAACTAAAGCCTTTAAGAAGTTGGGAGATCTATTCAGGAATCAGAAATTGATGAGATGTAGGCAGTTCTAGCTGAATATATTTACCAACGACCACTTCAAAAAATAGTTTAAAAATGTTAGAAATATCGTCACTACTTTAAAGTAAAATACCATTTGGGTGTAAAAATTTAGACTATCTGGGTGAGCTGAGACAGCAAGCTTGTTAAATTATTAACGTTTCATATTCAACTTTTAAAGAGCACAAAGAAAATAAAATTTATTAAAATTGTTATAGTCATATCTCTATTATAAAACAATAAACAAGTATTATGGCTAACATGAAAAGTCTTTGTATTAAAATTAGGAACTAAGGCTTTTCATTGTGTGCTTTTGATTTGGCTCATAATATAAAACAAGGTTTTGGGAATTTTTAATACTGTGAAGCAAAATGAATGAAAGGTAAATGTAGAGGAAATTAAAATTGTGTTGACATGTTTTTAATCAGATATATTTCTTATAAAGTTATGGTTCAAAATGTTGTTGAGCAGCTGCTTACGTAAGGATCAGTAATCTGATGGAAGTTGATACAGTAAAATTTACATGGAGAAAAGAGCAGTAAAGCACATATATTTGGACCAGTTTCTTTGGCAGCGGGGGGAAGGACAAGGATGTCCTAGAAGGGGTCAATGGGGGGGAAAGAGGGACATATGTAATACTTTCAACAATAAAGATTTTTAAAGGCTATTAGACCCTACTTATCTCATAATATAATCTCAAACATAGTTCTTAAGATATACTCAAAGGACTTCTTTTGAATTTGTAACCCTGAAAAGCATATTGCTAGTTTATAATCTTGTATCCTCGTTTTCAGCATATAAGCATTAAAAGCTCTGGAAATGCTTTTGTCCATGTTTCAATGGAGAAATATGATGTGGTTGGTTACAGAGTGTCAGTGTGCCAATGTGCACTGGACTTTCACAGAATATATATACAGAACTTAACTCAGTTTGACTGCTTTATATAATAATAATAATTAATAAATAAACTATTATTCATGTATTAGTTTGCTTTTCAACTTCAGCCATCTTGTCAGGTGCTGGAATTATCTTCTCCCTTTCCTCTTTCTACTCATACTCCTTTCCACTTTTTTGTGCCTTTTATTTTTAGCTTTTTCTTGGGTGAAATGCTTTTAAAGTTGTTATCAATGAGTAGCATTTAAGAAAAAAGTTGGATATATTTATATTCAATAAATCATTGTATAGAAGTTATGACAATAATTGTGCTTCTATTATCTTAAATATGTGCCTTGTTTTCTCATTTAAAAAGTGAACTCATAAACCTCATCTCATTTTATGATTGCACAGTCTAGTTAGCTTGATTAGTTTTTCCATTTTGCTTATATACCCTCTGTACTAGGAGCAGAGATTGCCTTATTTATTGCCCTCATCAGGAATATTAGTTCCTCTGCTGCGTATGTGGATGCCTGGTGACTATGTCTAGTAATTCAGAGGACAAATAGGCTATAAGCACGGAACAACTGTGTTTCATTCCCAAAGTACCTGTTACAGCAAAATAATCATTGTGTTGCTTGTGAAAAAAAAAAGCCATTTCATTTCATAGTCATTTTCATCTCTGAACACATTCAATAATTAAAATGGAAAATGTAAGAACAAGAGAAAAATCTATTTAGCTTCAAAATTAAGAACCATAAGTCAAAATATGCTGTTCTGCATACAGAATTTTTAACACTGACATTTTAGTTTTCCACGTAAGTCATTTCTAAAACATTAACAAGTTAAATTATGTCCTCCTAATGAAAAAAAGATTTTAAAGATTCATTTTGAAAGACTGATATTGTAATAAATACTAAGAATATTTGCATTTGTTCATAGGTGGTAATAGTGTGACACTAAACTATAATAGGTTCCTCATAAAAATTGTATTTGTCAATATATTTTGGATGTCTACTATGTGGGTTTCAAAGGCACATAAATCCTCATGAAGCTTAATTACTTTTTTAAAATGCAAATGATAATGAAGAGAAGTAAAGAAGAATTTTGAGAAGTAAATACTGGCCAAATTTGTGGTAAATACTATACACATTCAAAGGCAACTGACCAGAAATTGTGTAGGTTCACATAGAACACAAGTTTGGGAATCTTGAGCTTATAGAACTGAAGTCACATCAGAGAAGAGCTTTAGGAGGCACAGATTTTAGAGACTGACCAGACAAGGGATGCCAGATGAGAAAACTAATAAGACGTAGTAAGACATAATTGGCCATAATTTTAACTACTTTGGAAACTCAAGTAAAAAAGGAGAGAAGTCTCTGTCCAACAAAGTGATGTGGTCTTTGGTGATTTTAATTTTAGTTATTGTAGCTTTAAGTTTTAAAAATGCATTTGGTTTTTCTTTTATAGTTTCCAATCCTTTGGTGAAATTTTTGATATTGTACTTTATATCCTTGATTATTAACCATACTGATTCTAAAGTCTGTACATGATAATTGAGTACCTGAATTAATTATAAATATATTCTTATCATCTGTTGTTCTTCATAATCTTTTTTGTCAAGTAGTTTTGGCACATTGTATTTCCAGTTATTTTTGTTATTATAATTGTTTTAAAACATTTAATTGTAAATAATTGTACATATATGGAAAAATTGCAAAAACTCCACACTTATGTATACTCCTTACTGAGCTTCTTCAAACATTAACATCTTACATAAACATAGCACATTTAAAAAAAATATATTTTATTGATTTTTTACAGAGAGGAAGGGAGAGGGATAGTGAGTTAGAAACATCGATGAAAGAGAACCATCGATCAGCTGCCTCCTGCACACTCCCTACTGGGGATGTGCCCGCAACCAAAGTACATGCCCTTGACTGGAATCGAACCTGGGACCCTTGAGTCCGCAGGACGACGCTCTATCCGCTGAGCCAAACCAGATAGGGCAAAATAGCACATATTTTACTAGAATATTGCAATGCGGTTTTTCTTTTTTTATAATTTCTCTTTATAAACAAA